>NW_026925184.1:0-25044 GCF_032062105.1 Saccostrea cuccullata
ATTTAGATATATTGACGACGTATTGTCAATTAACAATGGTTATTTCCATTCGTATGTCGATGCGATATTTCCTGGTGAGATTGAGATAAAAGATACCACAGAGTCTGACACATCTGTGTAATATTTAGATATTTTACTTGAAAAAGACGTTAATGGTAATCTAACAACCAAGCTCTATTATGAAAGAAAAACACTAGCAGGGATTTTCCATCCCCAAAAATTAAATAACGGGAACGTTTTCCCTTTACAAGGAATCATTTTTATTGGAACCAATTATAACAATTTGGTTAGTGTAAAAACAGAGTAGAGTAGAGAAGAATGAATGTATTTAGTCCGTATGTGGGGTTCACCATAACAAAGAATAATAACGACAGAATCTCCTGATGTGATGACGCATTGAATATAGTCTCAATTGAATACACATTACAATAGACATTGTTTAGAGGTTAATAAGAACTGGAATATAGTTTTTTAAATTTTCTTCTTGTTTCCAGTTTCACAGAATTCTAGGCATTTAGGCGTTGTAGCAAAAGTACCTATCTGGAGTAATGACGGTATGATAACATCCAAGTTCCAAGATGGAATTCAAAAGGGAAAGGCCTATCACATTTAGTTCAATGGAGTATTTCCGAAACTACATCACTCATATTAACCATCTGTAAAAATAATGAAAAGAAATAACAAACCCTTTTCAATGTATAGTAATTCTAAAAACGGAAATATTTACAGAGTCATGCAAGTAACATTCAAAATTGACCTGCATTACTCAGTTATTTGTATAATCTGATAATTATTAAGTTATCAAATTACGAGGGGTGATCATAAAGTTAGTGAAATAATTGAATAACTTCTAGAAGGAAGTAAAATTAGGTTTATAATATTTAATTCGTCCTCTTTGATATTTAATTTTACAGCACATCTGCCACCGTTCTGTCCATGCGCAAATCAAGTGATCAGGGGGTCACGTAATATGCTCCGCAGCATTCTGATCACAGAATCTTACACATTCTCCCGAGTTAACATTTCTAGCAATGGAAATTAATTTCTACAACAAAAAAAAATCCATATTTTTTTCAGAAGTTGCCAAATTTTTAAATAGTACGGGTATAATTTAAGGATATCTTTCCCAGAATGTGCATGTGGACCATCACAACCCTAGTCCTCTCTCTCAGGAATGACGTTTACCCGATATGGATATTTCGTATAGGTGCCTTCTTGTCATATCTGAAATGTTTAAAATCTAAAGTTAACGATATAATAGGGATTTAATAATCATATTATTGTATAGATATTTAACTATTTCGCTGAAACTTGGCGATCTCTCCTAACAAATTGCCCAACGAAAGACACATCTTTTGCCCCAGCTTGCTTTCTTTGGGCAGCAGAACAAACATAATATTTAACCATCTCACTTCCTTTACCAACAAAATCAGTACAATTTAAATAATTGAACTTCTTTTAGAGGAACTTGGATTTAATTCTACAAGTGGTAATCCAGCTTATACCCATAGCTCCCTTTCAAAAGGGTAAATTCTTCAAAATCAGATGTCAATTTTGAATATTTTTAATATTGTAAAATAATTTTTTTTTTATCAAAATCAGCAACATATAAATAGAGTCGTTTCAACTTTATATGCAACCATT
Organism: Saccostrea cuccullata; assembly: GCF_032062105.1. Taxonomy (NCBI): domain Eukaryota; kingdom Metazoa; phylum Mollusca; class Bivalvia; order Ostreida; family Ostreidae; genus Saccostrea; species Saccostrea cuccullata. The sequence goes on from NW_026925184.1 coordinate 1,645, forward strand.
TCCCACAATAGATAGCCCCTTTATCAGCATATCTATTTTTACATGCATATGAAGCAGAATTTGTTCAAAACTTATACGGGAAAAGAATAAAAATTTTGTGGTCTTCATATCGACATTTTAGATAATTATATTGACGATGTATTGTCAATAAACAATGGTTATTTCCATTTTTATGTCGATATGATAAAGCTTACGATTTTTTATTCTTTATCTTCTAGTGAGTTATATAAGGGAACCCAATAATTACGGCTGTGTGCAAGTATAATTGTTGTGACAATCTGTCAACAGTTTAAGAAAAAGGGTTAGATTTTTTTCTATCCTAAAATTCCGTAAAAGACAAAAAAGACAAAAAAAGAAGAAAAAACTAGAGGTACTGTGAGCGATGAGCTCACTAAATGATACCCCCCGCCTCCCATATGGTTATAACTGGTGAAATAGTCCATCTTTTCCTGTGGCCGGGAAACCCAAAATATCTGTCGGATCAAAAAGTAAAATAGGAGGTGCACAATGGCAATATGTAATAAAGATTCTGTGAAAGTTTCATCAAGTTTCATTCATTGGTATGAGAGGAGTTGCGGATAAGAGATGGGTACCCCAAAGCGTAACAGACGGACGGACAGACGGACGGACGGACGGACGGACGGACGTACAGACGGACGGACGGACGGACGGACGGACGGAAATACCGATTACTATATACCCCCACTTTTCAAGCGGGGGGTATAACTAGAGCAAAACTCGTTGCAAAGCAACGAGTAGGTCTTCCGTCCTGTTTTGACCGAAAGTGACGTCAACTAAAGAAAGCAATGAGCTAAGTCGTCTCCAGTGACTTTTAAATTTCAATTTTGCGTCAAAACCTGAAAAATAAGCTACTATTTTTGGCTACTTTCGGTTTGATCGGAAGTGATGTCGACGGACGGAAAATTAAGTTTTATGCTTCCCTTGACGTATGTGAGCCAAAAACTTGTAAATAACGGCAAAAACATGCATTTTCTGACGACTTCCGGTTTGACCGGAAGTGACGTTGCCGGACGCATTTTGACGATCTCTATAGATTAAGCTTGACATTTGGAACAACTTTGCTTCTTTGATGTATAACAAATTTCCATTACTTTTCGAGATCCCTTATTTTAGGGGCCAGCCCTTTTTTCGAGATATCATTTGAAAGATCTTGTAATTCTGCACAAATTTTGTTCTATATATTTTAACAAAATATTTACAAGTAAAAAGATATCGTAGAGAAAGTGTTAGAAATTTTGAAATTCTCAATATGACATTTTTCAGACCATACCAAGCGTTAACGAGCAGTACTTCCGGTGGAAGTTAACTACGTTAGGCAAATCTACATATGTTGTTCTATCATCGCTGAAAGTTTCATGTTCCTGTGATAAATACTTTTCTAAAACACGCCCGGACAAAATTACCCCCTAAAATCACGAAATCTCGCAAATTTCCCGACCGGAAGTGACGTCATCAAAATAAAAAAATATATATCTAGTTTTTCAAATTCTATATCTGACCTGAAAGTTTCATGAAAATCTATCGACCCGTTTCCGGGAAATCGCGTGCACAAAATCGGTAGGAAAAAAAACAATAACTAGAGCAAAGCTCGTTGCAAAGCAACGAGTAGGACCTCCGTCCTGTTTGACCGGAAGTAGCTTTCACTTTTAACAAAAATGAGAAATAACACTTAAAAATGGTTTGAATCCTCTAAAGTCATGTTAATTAATGCAAAAATAAGCCATTTTTTGCTACTTCCGGTTTGACCGGAAGTGACGACGACGGGTGGAAAATTAATTTTTATGCTGCCAGAGACATACGTTACCCAAAACTTGTCAAGAACGGCTAAAATACGCATTTTCCGACTACTTCCGGTTTGGCCGGAAGTGACGACGCCAGACGTAATTTGACGACTTCAATAAATTAAGCTTGACATTTTGAACAACTTTGCTTCTTTGACGTATCACAAATTCTCAATACGTTTTGAGATATAAAGGAAAAACTTTTGGCCCCTCCAGGTCCCTTTTTTAAGGGGCCAGCCCTTTTTTTGAGATGTCATTTGAAAGATCTTGGAAATCTACACTTTTTTTGTTCTACATGTTTTAACAAAATATTTCTAGGTAGAATGTTATCTTAGAAAAAGTTTTAAAAATTTTGAAATTCTTGATAGGACTATATTCGGGCATAGCGAGCGCCGGCGCTTCGTACTTCCGGTAGTTGTGATATACAAAAGGCACTTTTCCAAAGGTTGCTCTAGCATCACTGAAAATTTCATGCTTCTGAGTTCAGTGCTTTTTGAGAAAACTGCCGGACAAAGTAACCCTCTAAAAATCACTAAATAGCAGAAAACTCCGAACCGGAAGTGACATCATCAAAATAAAAAATAATTATCTAGATTTTTTATGTTCTGTCAGACCTGAAAGTTTTATGAAAATTGATCGAGCCGTTCTCGAGAACTCGCGTGCACAAAATCGGTAAGAAAAAAAAACAATAATAACTAGAGCAAAGCTCGTTGCAAAGCAACGGTTTTGACCGGAAGTGCCGGAACAAAAGAAAGCAATGAGCTAAGTAGTCTCCAGTGACTTTATAATTTCAATTTTGCATTAAAACCTTCAATATAAGCCATTTTTTCTACTTCCGGTTTGACCGGAAGTGACGACGACGGACGGAATTACTACTTTTTATGCTCTAAGAGACATATTTAACCCCAAAACTTGTCAAGAACGACAAAAAACGCGTTTTCCAACCACTTCCGGTTTGGTCGGAAGTGACGACGCCGGACGTATTTTGACGACTCCAGTAGATTAAGCTTGACATTTTGAACAACTTTGCTTCTTTGATGTATTACAAATTCTCAATACGTTTTGAGATATAAAGGAAAAACTTTCGGCCCCTCTAAGCCCTTAATTTTAGGGGCCAGCCCTTTTTTTGAGATATCATTTCAAAGATCTTAAAATTCTACACTTCTTTTGTTCTATATCTTTTAACAAAATATTTCTATCTAAAAAGTTATCGTAGAAAAGGTGTTAAAAATTTTGAAATTCTTCATAGGACTATTTTCGGCCCATAGCGAGCGTCGGCGCTTCGTACTTCCGGTGGTTGTGATATACGAATTTCACTTCTCCAAAGGTTGCTCTAGCATCACTTAAATTTCATGCTTCAGTGTTAAGTGGTTTTTGAGAAAACTGCCGGACAAAGTGACCCTCTGAAAATCACTGAAACGCGGAAATCTCAAAACCGGAAGTGACGTCATCAAAACAAAAAATTACATATCTAGTTTTTTCCATGCTCTATCAGTCCTGCAAGTTTCATGAAAATCGATCGAGCCGTTTTCGAGAACTCGCGTGCACAAAATCGATAAGAAAAAAAAAACAATAATAATAATAACTAGATACGATCTCTTTGCGAGCAACGAGTGGGTCTTCCGTCAGATTCTTGATTAGATGAGAAAAGATTTTGATTGAGATTTTCATTCTAAAATAATGATTTTCTATAATTTGTAAAAAGGTAATGAAAATTAAAGACTTAAAAAATCGAATTTTGGCCCTTCAGGGCCCCTAATATTAGGGATCAGCCCTTTTTATTTATATTATCTTAACATTCTAAGAATTTTGAACACTTTTTGTTCAACATCTTTTCAGAGATTCTTTTTCGTTTTCGTGCTCTTTGGAAAAGAAATATTTAGGGGCCAGCACTTCAGCTCCTTAATAGGGACGTTAAGCGAAAAATGAAAGGTAGCATATTGTTCAGAATATTATTCTAAACATCTTTTGTTCAATATTGCTTATCAAAATATTTCTCACTTTCGAGATATTAAGCGTCAAAATTTTGGCATTCTGGCCCCTTATGGCCCCTAATTATGTACCATACGACATAAAAATCATAATATATAGTTGTAGATCGTCGAGATAAATATGTTTGCTTCAGTAATATATTACAAAATATCAACTAATAAAGAGTTATAGATTGAAGACTTTTGGCCCCTCTTGACCCCTAATTTCAGTGCCCAGCCCCTTGTTTTTGGTTTCACCTTATAGCTCTTATGATTTTGAACACTTTTTGTTCAACAACTTTTCAGAGATTCGTTTTCGTTTTAGATCTATTTGCAAAAGAAATATTTAGGGGCCAACCCTTCAACTCCTTAATGGGGTCAATTAGCAAAAAATGAAAGGTTGCATATTGTTCAGAATATTATTTTGAACATCTTTTGTTCAATATTGCTTATCAAAATATTTCTCATTTTCGAGATATAAAGCGTCAAAGATTTAGCATTCTGGCCCCTCATGGCCCCTAATTATGTACCATACGACATAAAATCATATGTAGTTGTAGATCGTCGAGATAAACATCTGTGCTTCAGTAATGTATAACAAAATATTGACTGTTAAAGAGTTATCGAAAAAAGACTTTTGGCCTTTTTTTGCCCCTAATGTGATGAGTCAGCACTTTTTTCTTGATATCGTATTAAAGATCTTGTCATTCTGCACGAATATTGCTAAGTATGTTTTTAACAAAATATTTATACTTTAAAAGATATGATACAAAATGTCTCGAAAATTCACTCATGATTCGTGTCCTAGATTTTGACCCCTACCGAGCTTCCATACTAGGCACTTCCGGAAAATATCCTGACCCAGGTGCACAATGGCAACATGTCCTTTATCTTTGGTAAAAATTTCAGCGCTCTAGCTTAAACCGTTCTTGAGTTCTGCTCTAGACAAGGAAGCCCTCTAAATTTCGATTAAAGGGCGATAACTTCCGACCGGAAGTGATTTTCAAAAAAATGAGAAAAACGAATCAAGTTTAGGTGAAGACACATCTTTCCTGAAAATTTCATGTTAATCGATCGAGTCATCTCCGAGAAATCTTCTGCACAAAAATTGTAAGAAAAAAAAGGAAGAATAATAATAAAAGTGAAAAAGAAACAATAGAATAATAGAAGGGTCTTCCGTTGGAGACGGAAGACCCTAACTAGAGCAAAGCTCGTTGCAAAGCAACGAGTAGGTCTTCCGTACTGTTTGACCGGAAGTAACTTTCATATTTTAGTAAAATGAGTAATAATGCCCTAAAATGGTTTAAATCCTCTAAACCATGTTAATTAATTCAAAGATAAGCCATATTTTGCTACTTCCGGTTTGACCAGAAATGATGACGACTGTCGGAAAATTAATTTTTTTGCTCCCAGTGACTTATGTTACCCAAAAACATGTCAAGAACGGCAAAAATATGCGTTTTCTAACTACTTCCGGTTTTACCGGAAGTGACGTTGCCGGACGTATTTTGACGACTTCAATAGATCAAACTCAACATTTTGAACAACTTTGCTTTTTTGACGTATTACAAATTCTCAATACGTTTTGAGATATAAAGGAAAAACATTCGGCCCCCCTAGGCCCTTAATTTAAGGGGCCAGCCCTTTTTTCGAGATGTCATTTGAAAGATCTTGGAATTCTACACTTCTTTTCTTCACATGCTTTAACAAAATATTTCTAGGTAAAAAGTTATCGTAAAAAAGGTGTTAAAAATTTTGAAATTATCGATAGGACTATTTTCGGCCCATAGCGAGCGTAAGTGCTTCGTACTTCCGGTGGTTGCGATATACGAAATTCACTTCTCCAAAAGTTGCTCTAGCATCACCGAAAATTTCGTGCTTCTGCGTTAAGTGGTTTTTGAGAAAACTGCCGGACAAAGTGACCCTCTGAAAATCACTAAAACGCGGAAATCTCAAAACCGGAAGCGACGTCATCAAAACGAAAAAATATATATCTAGTTTTTTTTCATGCTCTATCCGCTGAAGACGGAAGACCTTAAAAATAGTGGAAAAGAAACCTAAGAATAACAGTAAGGTCTTCCGCTGAAGACGGAAGACGGAAGACCTTAATAAAAATAGTGGAAAAGAAACCTAAGAATAACAAGAAGGTTTTCCGCTGAAGACGAAATACCTTAATAAAACTAGAGCAAAGCTCGTTGCAAAGCAACAAGAAGGTCTTCCGTCCTGTTTGATCGGAAGTAACTTTTATTTAAAAAAAAAAGAGAGAAATGACGTCTCTAATGAGTTAAATCTTCCAAAATCTATGTTGAAAATTGCATAAGTAAGCCACTTTTGCTACTTCCTGTTTGACCGGAAGTGAAGTCGACAGACGGAAAATTAAGTTTTATGCTTCCAGTGACAAATATTTCCCCAAAACATGTCAAAAACGGCAAAAATATGCAGTTTCGAACTACTTCCGGTCACAGGACGTATTTTGATGACATCAGTAGATTTTACCACAGATTTTCAACAACTTTGCTTCTTTGATGTATAACAAATTCTCAATACTTTTGGAGATATCTGGAAAAAACTTTTGGCCCTAAATTTAGGGGTCAGCCCTTTTTCCGAGATATCATTTGAAAGGTCTTCTAATTCTGCACAAATTATGTTCTATATATATTAACAAAATATTTTTAGTTTAGAAGATAAAAAGCAAAATATGAGTCATTTTTGGCTCTTTTAAGCGTTCTAATTTTTTACCCCTATATAGCGCCATTTTGAATAGAGAAATCAAAAAGCAAAAATCGATGTGCACAACTTCAATCCTTCTATTATCTAAAATCAGTAGAATTTCTGCTCCAGCTTTAGCCATCTCTGAGCCTTTGTACGGAAACGAAAGCCTATAAATTTTCGTTTAAAGGGAAATAACTAAAAACCGGAAGTGACTTTTTGAAATTTAAGACAACATTCTGATAGAGTTTAGTAATTTCTAGTACCTCTGGAAATTTGAGTGAAATCAATGGAGAAATGAGTGGGATATGAGGCTTCAAAGTTGGCGTCTAGGAAGTAGAAGGGAAAAAAAAAAAACTAGACGAACTTGTTGCGAAGCAACAAATGAGTCTTCCGTCTAATTCTGAAGATGATGAGATCGAGATTGTTAGACATATACGGTTATGTGTGCAAAAACGAGCCATTTACAAATACTTTCGGTCTGACCGGAAGTGACGCCATCTTAACGACTTTAAATGATCTCTGCATCTGCTATTTGTTATTCTGAACAACTTTTCTTCTATGATGCTTAACAAATTGTCAATACTTTTTGAGATATCAGGAAAATACTTCTGGCCCCTCTAAATCCCTAATTTTAGGGGTCAGCCCTTTTTTTGAGATATCAATTGAAAGATCGTGTAATTCTGCACTTCTTTTATTCTATATGTATTAACAAAATATTTCTAGGTAAAAAGTTATCATAGAAAAGGCATTGAAAATTTTAAAAGTCATGATAGGACTATTTTCGGCCCATAGCGAGCGGCGGCGCGTCGTACTTCCGGTAGTTGTGATGTACAAAAGGCACTTCTCCAAAGTTTGCTCTAGCATCACTGAAAATATCATGCTTCTGTGTTAAGTGCTTTTTGAGAAAACTGCCGGACAAAGTGACCCTCTAAAAATCACTAAATCGCAGAAAACTCCGAACCGGAAATGACGTCATCAAAATAAAAAAATACATTTTTAGATTTTTTGATGTTCTTTCAGACCTGAAAGTTTCATGAAAATCGATCGACCCGTTCTCGAGAACTCGCGCGCACAAAATCGGTAAGAAAAAAAAAATAACTAGAGCAAAGCTCGTCGCAAAGCAACGAGTAGGTCTTTCGTCCTGTTTGACCGGAAGTAACTTTCATTTTTTTTTTACAAAAATGAGTAATAACTCCCAAAACTGGTTTAAATCTTCTAAATCTATATTAATTAATGCAAAAATAAGCCAGTTTTTGCTACTTCCGGTTTGACAGGAAGTGACGACGACGGATGGAAAATTAATTTTTATGCTCACAGTGATAAATGTTACCCATAAACTTGTCTAGAACGACAAAAATACACGTTTTTCGACTACTTCCGCTTTGGCCGGAAGTGACGTCGCTGGACGTATTTTGATGACTCCAATAGATTAAGCTTGATATTTTAAACATTTTTGTTTCTTTGACGTGTTACAAATTCTCAATGCTTTTTGAGATATGGAGAAAAAAATTTCGGCCCCTCTACGCCCCTGATTTTAGGGGCCAGCCCTTTTATCGAGATATCATTTGAAAAATCTTGGAATTCTACACTTCTTTTGTTCTATATGTTCTAACAAAATATTTCCAGGTAAAAAGTTATCGTAGAAAAGGTGTAAGAAAATTTAAAATGCGCGATAGGACTATTTTCGGTCCATAACGAGCGCCGACGTGCGGCGTTTCCGGAAAAAGCAAAATGCAAAAGGCATATCTACAGACATAGGTCTATCATAAGTTTCATGTTTCTATCTCAACCCATTTTTCAGAAAAAACTCTGGACAACCCGACCCTTTAAAATTCATAAAATCGGCAATATCTCAGACATATGTGAGGTATGAAAGCCCTAGCACTTACCATTCAAAAGTAATGACCAAGGTTAAAGTTTTTCAAAAGTGCAAAATTCTCCAAGGTCAGAATCAAAGGTCGTTGTTGTTGGTCTTCAATAAAAGGTCTTGTCACAAAAAATAAATATGTCAAGTATAAATGTTCTGGTATTTACTGTTCAAAAGAAATGGCCAAAATAAAAGTTCAAAATTTTTGTGTAAAAGTGGGTCAAACACCAAGGTCAAGGTCAAAAGGTCAAATTTGGTGGTACCGAAAGAAAGATCTTGTCACACGGAATATAAATGTGAAATATGAATGTCATAGCTCCTTTAAATCGAAAGTTGTGGGCAAGGTTAAATTTTTTGCTGACAAACAGACAGAGAGACAGAGAGACAGACAGACGGGCACGACAAAAACTATATACCTCCGATACTTCGTTTACGGGGGCATGAAAAGAAAAGAAAATAAAAACTCGCAGTAAAAAAATCAATCTTTTATGACTGACTTTTGAATTAAGACTTGATAGAAAAATAAGGAAAACAAATCAAATTTTGTTCAACAAGCTTTCAAAACACTGAGCGACCGATCACCAAATAAAACGAGAAGTAAATAAAGGTGCTTTAAATTTAAAAAAAAAAAAGAATTACTCTTCAGTTAATTTAGAAATCGATAATTTTGAAATGGTTACTGTGTTAAACTGGACGAGACTTTATATTTAGGTTTTAAAGCACTGAACAGAAAATCATATTACATGTATATTGAGTTGAATGATTTTGATCTATGTCTCTCATACTATGATCCTTGAAAAAAATTCTTAATAATGTCCACAAAATATTATGGGTTAAGCAACAATCTGTTTAACAATACAGAGAGGCTTGATTTCGTTCGGTCGTCTAGGAGATTGATGGACATAACGCATTATCATATAAAGTAAGTTACAAATATCGTAAATGAAATGGTGAAGATAAGTAAAAGTAATCAATCACAAAAAATCTATAAACAATAAAATCTGTGGAGAGGGCATAAAACATTGGTCCTTGGAAATTCAAGAGGACAGATCAGGTGCCTCACATGAGTAAGCATCCCCTGTTGGCCGTTCACATCCACCGGGAACTCTTCATTTTGATTAAGTAGACGGAACATTCCTTTAGACAATTTCAGTATAATAACAAAGACTTAACAATTGATATGTAAAATAATTCAGTCAAAATACAATCCCGTGATAATTTGTATTATGTTGTTAAAAAGACCTTTATAACAACCATATAGAATTAATGACATGCTGACTTTAACAGTTTAAAGGAGGTTGTTGAAATCCCTGTAATACCAGCTTACGTGTGAGAAGCCTGACTCGATTTAAAAATTGTAGGTATTCAGAGCATGGTCTTGAGTAGCAAATAAGTGGGTTGACACAAATTCATTCTCAGGTGTTGTTAGATTATTACTACATAAATAGGGAACGTCTCGTTTATCGTCTAATTTAGATGCTAGTTAGTCTTTGTCGTCTATAGCCAACAAAACATCCAAATATGTGTCAGACACAATGCAAAAAACCCATAGTATTTAAAAATGAGTTTATTTTACTTTAAATAAGAAAACTATAATGTTTTATACAGACATATATAGCCTAGTTTTATGATGAATTAAAAATACCATGCATTGTTACAACGCACTTTGAAAAATTACGCACTTTGAAAAATTTTTTCAAAGTGCGTTAATTTTTGGGACCAGGTTAACGCACTTTGAAAAATTTTTTCAAAGTGCGTTGAATTTGGGACCAAATCAACGCACTTTGAAAAAATTTTTCAAAGTGCGTTAAGACTGTACATCATAATTTTACACCATGTAAACATTTAACGCACTTTGAAAAAATTTTCATGAAACAAAAGGAATTAGACTTACATGTATATTTTAGAAATAGACAACAGTATTACCCCCTCGCAACGTATGATGGGATATAGTGATGCGATTATGTGTGTTATTACTTTATGTGTATGTTTTTTTTATCTGTGTGGAATTGACGTAATTTGTATCGCGATCGATGTCAAATGCTGCCTTGATTTACTGAACATGCTTTTTGGGAAGGAATGCTCCGCTTTGCGGTGCCCTTACCTTGATGTGTTTCTTTCTAAAAACTGATGGATGGAAGAAAACCTAGAAACGGACAACGAAGAAAAGACTGGCTGAATTAAGGTCTATCAGCTTAACTCTTTATCATTCCCACCCAGATGTATCTATTTCTATAACTCGTAAACTTAAGTGTCAATGATATTTGGAAAAAAGAGCATTCTAAATACAGTATAAGCACTGTACAAGGAAGTCTGTAGTAAATCAAAATTTTGTTCTTTTAAATCTCAAAGTCTATTTATGTTCATTTTCAGGAAAATCAGAATATTAATAACATTAATTACATTTAATTATATTAAGTACCTGTCTGCTTTTCGATGTTAATTTGATACCATATCTGATATTCTCTCTGTTAACCTCCAGGTATTTAACTTACATGATATTTTGATAGGAATTGTTCATTTAACATGTATCTAATATCTTTTCTCATGTTTTACGCAAAAAAATAAAGCATATATAAATTAATAAAATACAATTATTTAGTTTTAAATAGCTTTTTTTTTCGTTTTTTGTCTATAAACATATGCCCCCCCCCCTCCCCCGTGAAACACAAAAAACTTTGGCATAAATTTGTAAAATGACAGTCCATATTATCTGTAAAAAGGAATTTTTTTTCACGGGGGGGGGGGGGGGGGGGAGTTGTTTTAAAAATATTTTCAGTTTTCCGTTGATTTCTATAGTGGAAAACACAAGTTTTGCCAAAATTATAGAGTTATCTCTCTTTGGTATCCCAAATAAGTAAGGTTTTATGAAAATTCATATAAATATGTATAAAAATTTTGAGAATCATTCCAAGATGTTAACTTTTGAGAATTGACTTAGAGATAGGCGGAAGAATAATACTATCGTTCGTAGTTCTTTACGACCTTGAATGTTGACCTTTTGACCCCAAATTCAAAAGGGGTCTTCCTAAGGCCACAGGGATTCTGTTATGTTAAATTTCATTGCAAAAGCCCAAAGGGTTGTCGAGATATCGTGTGGAAACGAAAGCGTTACAGAAAGACGGATGGACGGACAGCTAGACGGACGGACGGACCCAAATTAATATCCCCCACTTTTCAAGCGGGGGACAAAAAGTATCAAATCAGGTTCAAATGATAAGTTATCATACTTAAGATTTGTAGGAATATTGACTAAGCCATGCAGAATTTTTTTTTCAAAGTGCGTTAATATGGTCCATATTAACGCACTTTGAAAAAAAAAAAGTTTTTTTTCAAAGTGCGTTAACCTGGTCCCCAAAATTAACGCACTTTGAAAAATTTTTTCAAAGTGCGTTATTTTTTCAAAGTGCGTTGCCACAATGCATTCATAAACTAAAATTTTCTTTATAACATATGGAGTTCATTGTTTCTTTGGTTCCACTTTGTCTAGATTTGTGTTTTACATCTTAACCAGCCACTGTTTTTACGTCCCGTCAGAACTGTACATTCTCTAATGCGTTGTTCCAGTTAGGCTGGATTGACCATTTCCTTTGACGTCTCATCAACATACGGATCGCTAGAGGGGCTTTCATTTTTGGAGGATTGAGTCCCAGAGGAAGAGCTTGATACCGAAATAAATCCCAATCTTCCGACTCTTCGCTTGAAAAAATCGAATGTATCCTTCCGAAATAAAATGTAGATCCAGGGATCAATGATTGAATTCAAAATGGAAAGACGAACCGAATTAAGTTCAAACTCTCCATTTCCCGAAATTGTTCCAACTGCATGGCCAAATATGTTAATCTGTTAAGAACATAAAAATAAGCAAATAAGTTTAATTCACTTGGTTCAGAGATACTATTTATTGCTTGTACTCCCATAGTTGTTCAGCCTTTCAATTAATTATTCGCATTCTGAAATAATATAAAATGTCTATCATCAAGAAAAGGATGATTCAATACTTACTAAAAGCGATGAAATGCATGAAGAAAACAAGACCACGATTAGGAAGAGGAAGACAATGATGTGGATATTCTTCTTCTTTGTTATGTTTTTCTTCTTCTTTTGGCTATCGTAACAGACTCGGGCAATCACCACGGTGTTCAGTACGGCTGTAGTGGTGAGGATCAGAATGCCTGTCAGGGAATACAACATTGCCAGGATCCTACTCGATGTGGCGGCATCTGAAAAGTCCATAAAACACCAAGAACCCGGGAAAAAATTCTTGCTTTTCTGACCAACCATCAAATGGAGGCTGGACATAAAGGCAGAGAAAATCCAAATTCCTGCCAGAGTTAAAACAGCCCTCCTGTTTTTGGTGGGGGAGTTATAAAAGTGAGGATACAGGATTGCAATAAAACGGTCAAAAGACATGGCACATACAATAAGAGCCGAGGCCAGGATAGTAAACATGAATACGAATGCCATGTAGTCACACAAACGCTCCGGATAGGTAAATTCGAAATAGGAGCCATATCGAACCATGATGATTGGGTAGGACAGTAGCACCCCGCCTCCATCTGTGATGGCAAGTCCACAAACGAAGCGGTAGAACGGTCGCCATTTGTGCGTTTTGGTAGAACAGCAGAGAATGACCAAGGCTAACACGTTTCCCGATATCCCAAAGACTAGTAATAGAGTCGCGGGGACCATCGAGGGCCATTCTTGTTCCGGTTTGAGTGTCGTCTGGTTGTAATCGATTATTGTTGATAATTCAGTCATCGCTATTTCGTTACCTAGTTGTCTTCTTAATTTTTTGTGGACTGGATGGATCTTTATATACATATACATTAAAAAAAATGCTTGATTTTTCTTCCTGATCTAATTCTTATTTTACTGCAACAGGAATTTATATAATGAGATGATACTATACATAAACTAGTATTTCTTAACAAAGAAGAGCTTAAAAAATGAATCTACACTAACCGGGATTTTCCATCACAAAAAAAGGAAATATCGGAAACACATTCTCTGTTCAATGAATCATTTTCATCGAAGCAAATATATTACACTTTGTTTACTGTATAAACAAAGCAAAGTAGAGAAGAATGAATGCATTCAATTTGTACGTGATTCATCACAACGAAGAATAAATACAGAAATCTCCTCATGTGATGACGCATTGATACCACAGAGTCTGACACATTTGTTTCATATTTAGATGTTATACTAGAAAAAGAATAAGGTAATGGTAACCCAATAACAAAGCCGGTCATGACAAGGGGCACTTGATGGAAGTGACTTTTTATTGGAATTCTTATTGGAGAATAAAGATCTTAAAGCAATCATAGCCCGATCTTTTAATTAGTGACAAAACGTATTTTTATTATAAATGCTGTCGAAGATTAAGCAAGACATGGGACTAAATATGAAGAATGAGATATAAAAACTTTCTCAGAATGGAACATTATATAAAAGTGGTTTAAAAATGTATCAAGAAATCTGGTTCGAAAGTCGAAAAACAGTATGTGTACCATCTATTTTTTCGTTTTTCACTAAATCGGAGGGTTGTAAAAAAAAAAATTCAAAGACCACATAAACACAATGTTATAGTTCCACCAGATAGGAATTGTAGCAACATCATCTTTACTTTTAAGATTCTTGATTGCAACTGTCTTTTAAAGGAACTTGGTTTAATTCAACGTTCAGAAATAAAAAACAGTATTAAAACTCAAAAAGTCCATTAAACAATACAAAATAGTAGCAGCGCAAACATGGATCTCAAAAACATCAGAGGTTGGATCAGGTACTATGGAGGAGTTAGTATCCCCTGCAGACCGATCACACCCGCCATGTGCTCTTTTTCATGATCGGGAAATAACGGAAAAATCCGTCGTCAATTCAGTGTATAAATAATGGACTAACAATTAGTATGAAAAACCTTTACTCAATGATAAATTGTATTTGCTGACAAGGTCATTGTATCGACCATAGAACGTACAAAATGATGACTTTAAACGAGACTGCTGATATTCTTGTTTCACCAACTCGTTTTTCAATAATTTACCTAGTTTTAGATATTGTTCGTACGTAGAACATGCTCTTGCGTAATGAATCAACTTAGAATTAAACACTCCGTATGCAGGTAATGAAGGTATATTGCTGCATAAATCAGGGAAGATAAAAAGTAAAAGTTATCACGTTTATCATTAAGCTAGGTTATAAAATTATCATTAATGCCAAATATGAAAAAAATAGAATCTGTGGTATCTTTTATTTCAATATCACTGGGATATATCGTACCGACACAAAAAAATATTGTTAATTCACATTACGTCGTCGACATATTTCGGTGTCGTATTGTAGGCCACAACGAGTGTTTTCTTCTTTTCACGTAAAAATATTTCGGACAAACTCTGCTTCATATGAATACAAATAACGGGGCACAATGTGAACCCATGGGAATTCCAATATATTGTTGGAAGAACTGGTCTCCAAATTCCAAATAGATATTGTCAATCCGTAATTCAAGCATCTTTTTAATATCAACATCACAGTACTTGAATGTTCAATCCGATTTTTAAAAAAATAAAATAAGTTTGCAAATGATCATAGACAAGGTAAGTAAATTTACGAGTTCTATTTTCATTGGAAAAAAACAGCCATCAAGATATAAAAAGAGTCTGGACTTTAATTTATCGTGGGAAATGGTTGTATATAAAGTTGAAAAGTTCAAAGCTTTTAAGCTGGTGATTTTGGTAAAAGTTTGTGATTTCAAATTTTTCAAAATTTCTTTGGAATTTTTACATATTCACATGTGATTTACATAACTTCTCGAATTTTTTAGTTGAACAATACTCCTGAAGTTTCTCATTCACTACTGTTAAAATTTTAGAGAGGAGTAAAGAAGAAGCTTGGTAGAACATTTACTATATATAGTACTAGAACCCGCTATGTATCTTTGTTTGCAAGGGTTTTTATGAAGTTTTGGAACCCAGTTTAGATCTGATAATTCAAACTCATGTTGGATGTAAGGAATATCAAAAATATTCAAAACTGACAGATGATATAGAGAGGGAGCTATGGGTATCAGTTGATAAACCATTGGTAGAATTAAATCCCAGTTCCTCCAAAATACTCTTTTGATAATGAGTCTTACAAACAAAGACAATTTTGTTTTCTGTTTTGACAGCAAGTACCAGTACATACTGACCGTGTAATTTAATTATTTTTTCACTTCTGATTACTAAACACAGAAGGATAGATGGTTTTTATTTTTCTCCTAAATCACTTGATGCAAGATTTTAACATACTTAGTAGATCTGATACATTTAGTCCACTCTGTCTTCTTTTTCATGTTTGTTCCATCGCCTGGCGAAATCTTTCACAGAATTCATTGGGGCTATATTTTTATGAAATTATGACGCCAATTAAGAGATCGGGTTCCCAAAATTTTAGCCCATTTAAAATTAATAATTTAAGGTTCTCATTACTGAGTATTAAGTATATTTACGTCATCAGTAATAATGTGTCCAGAAGGACTTTACTTATTGGGTGAAGAAGAACATAAACAGGAAGCAGGATTATGTTTCAGATAATCGGTATCTAGGCTCTGTAAAGTTTTTTTTTTTATAATTAAAATGTTTGGAAGCAATAGTCAATGCATATTTGTAGGAAATGAATCATATAGTCTTCAACTTGAAATATGGTGGAATACAAGACTGGGCCCTTTTGTGACTAAGAAAAAAAGAAATGTACAATTGAGGTCAAATTTTAATTCTAAATTAAGTAATAAAAAATCTGCCCTGCCAGCATATTTTGATTATGGTAACAGACGACTAAATGTTCTCCAGACCGGACTTCTACATAATTGTGCATTGAATAGTGACCTGTATACATGCAATTTAATTTCAAGCCCTTTTTGCTCATGTGGCAAGACAGAAGATGCGTACCACTATTTTTTGTATGTCCAATGTATAACGAAGCCAGAAAGGAATTTTTTGATGAATTTTTACCATTTGATAAAATTCATATTTTAGATATAGATGTCTTATTATGGGGTGGGGGGGGGTGGGGGGGGGGGGTCGGGGGTTAGATTGAGTGCTGTGGAGAACGAACGTCTTTTCTGTCAAAGAGTCTGGCAGCTTCACTTGTTAGTATTACTGTTATTATATTTTATTTGAATATTTTATTTATTTCTACATACATGTATAAACAAAATTATATGTATGATTCTTTAAAATGCATTGTTTTGTAATTTTCGTAAATATTGAATGCTTTGAATGTACATATTCAATTGTGACCTAATTGAATTGTTTTTTTTATGTAGGGAGAGGGCGTCATAAGTTTTTAGAACTTCAGCCCAATCCTTTGTAATTAGAAATTACAATAAAATTTGTTCATACCAAACCAAACCAACTAAGAAAATTACTTTGTCGCCATATTGAAGTTTAAGGAAAGAACGGGTTGTTTAAGCCGCATTTTTGTCAATAAAACGTGGAGGATAAAAAACCTAGATTTGCAATATCCATCACCACAGACCCCAGCCTGTATTCTGGATCAAGGAATAAAAAAAGAAATTTCTTGACACAAGTATACTATTTAAAAGTTTTAAAAGGACAGAGAAAAAGTTTGGTGCGAATGCGATGAAAACCTTACTGTTGATTTACATATGGTTTTTATTGTTACACTGTAGATTGGAAAGATTTCCGACAATACCGATATTGTCATTACATCCATATGGAAAAGCTGTTCGAAGTTTTCCAATCCAATATTCCTCTCGTTGTCTACGGAAAGATGTACTCAGTGATGGACCGTTTGTATGATGGTAACTTTTCTAGAATTCTAACATTGATTGAAAAAAAACTTAGAATAATCAATGAACATCATCTTATCTGTCATAAGCCTGCATTGTGATTTAAAATTGAGTCTGCTTTTGAGTATCGAAAAAATTGCGAGATTTTAACAAAATATGAAGGTTGTAGTGGGACCGTGATGAAAGTTAAATCTAAACTGTATGACAAACAAGATGTCTTCAGCTTTGTCATCATCAACGTTTTCTTATTTATGTAGTGACATTACTCTATCGCATACTAACGGTATATATATGTTCAACTAACTCAGTACTCTGAATAAGTTATAAGCCATGGCAGGCTACTGAGATATTAGCTGATACATGGATTTCAACGATATTGTTTTAAGTAAGCATTCCGTGAAGCCAAGTATATGTTGGTAAACTTTTCCCGAGTACCATGAGATTTGGTGCCGAGCGAAGCGAGGGACCAAATCGAATGGCGAGGGAAAAATTTAACAACATACTTAGTACATGCTTCACACGAGAAATTAAGCCCTTTGTGTCTCTGTCTATTTTATTACAAATCTTTGTGTGTTTCTTATTATTCAATCAAGATAAGGATAGCTTGACCCTGACTATTGTCATTTTGTACAGGCCCAGATGTGATAATTATACCCTCGAGGTAAAATCTACCTGTCAGGTGACGGTTTACAGTGAGTAGTTTTCAAACACAATACAGGTTCATTTCAATAGATAAATCTCTGTATGAAGATAGTCATGTCATTTTGATGGATTTAAGTCAGGGGCATTTTATTTTTGTGGACATTATTAAACATTTGTTTTTGGTGGTAAAATTGATAAATTTCTCCTGAAAGCAAAGAATTCCACAGAAAACGAAAAGCAGGAAAAGAAAGGTTTACGGTTGGATATACATGTACACTACTTGAGCAATATAGGATGGTTCCAACGTATTTGAATTTCTTAAAAAATATCATAATTAGACTTTTTGCTGTTTCCGAATCAGTCCATATCTGTTTAACTGTTTAATTGGAATTGAAGAAGAAATTGAATATAGTAAGTCAAATGTTATTGTTCTCTATATCACTTCTCAATGCGATAATTCTGATTTAAGCAGGTCCGGCACAATGTCTTGATTAAGCTATATAGCTTGATTTAGCTATATAGCTTTATTAAGCTATTCGGAATAGCTTAATTAAGCTATTTTATCAAAAAAAAAATTCAAATGTGTTATTTTTTCAGCATGTGCAAAAAGTCGCACCTTGGTGCAGTGGAAATATTAAACTTTGAACTCTTCTGAATACAATGCATGTAAAAATCACTCACCAAATTGTGTCTCCTTGAGAGACTTTGTACTCAAATTTTTCAAAGTTTGGGGGCTATTGATGAGTGACCACACAGTTATTTCTTGAATGAAATTATAAAGGAGGTCAGTTTTGGCCAACAGGATAATTGATTGGTAACAGTTCAACACAATGAGAAGCAATCATACTTATCCACGCCTCACCGCACTCAATAGGACACTTTCCCCTAGTACAGTTACTCAAACAATGGAAAATCATCTTTTGCTTAAGAGTATTCAACAACAGCAATGTTAGAACTTTCTATGATTTAGGTTGTTTTTTTGATAGCCCAAAGTACATATATGGATAGTCAGATACTTGCGACTTTTTGTTTATTTCTCACTAAAAACGTTTTTGTTAAAAACTGCATATAAATAGCTTTATCAAGCTATTTTAAATAGCTTAATAAAGCTATATAGCTATATGGAAAAACCCAAATAATTACTAGACATTTCTTAAATTTCTCTTTTACTTTTGATTTTAATTAAGTTTTCTCACGTTTTGATTTCGGCTAAAGTTGAATTATTCAAAGACAGGGGAAGAGAAAGAGATCTTTTTTCCTGCATGTACTAATTTATGTAACTATGTAGTTTTTTTTACTGTTGTAGCATAGCACATCAGGTCCAGTGGCGTAGCCAGGCCACTAATGATGTGGACGCAAGAGTAGGCAGGGGGTTTGGGGGCCTAATGTCCCCTATGGATCCGTGGTTAAACCCTGGTGAGGATCCACAGGTCGATCCCCCGACGGCTATTGAATTTAAATGAGCATATTCGACCCCCCTGATCGCAATTTTCTTAAACTTTTAAGTTTGCTATGCACCCATGTTTTCGAGGTCTGTTTTTTTTTGTAGGAAATATGGACAAACACTCTAAAATGAGAAAGGATATGCCCAATACATTGTATCGTTGTTTATGTAATATGAAGAGCCCACTTAAAACAATTTTAGAATTTTGAAGAGACAAAATTAATCGGTTGGAGTGGTACATGTATATGAGAATGTAATGCATTTAAAGAAAAAAAATCAGCAATACGTAAACCAGATTCAAGGAAAATCTAATGATTTCAGAAATAGAGATGCTGACTACATGTACAGTATCATATTATCCTCTAAAACTGATTCTGTTAATTTTAGTTATTATTTATCATTTATTAAATTGTTTGTAAACATTTCTTTTATTTCTAAAATTATTTATTATTGCAAAATGATTTAAGAGCATAAAAATTTCGCCTGCCTCTCCCTCTCTCCTTTTTTCCCTAAAATGATGTGGACGTTTTTGCGTACAAACGTACGCCTGGCTACGCGCCTGAGGTCCATAATTCATTGTCTGCTGACCTTGCCCCGTGTCCATGATTGTAACCTATCATTGGTAATGATTTGCTCAATAATTATGCACACAATGGTAGAGTCACCCAACCATGAAGCTTGGGCTTGGGGTGTACCAAGTGATTTGGTAGCAGCAAAAATCCTTTGTACGAGGTGTGAAACATGTACTAATGGAGGTTAAAACAACCATGTTAACAAATATTATTTGTCATTGGCTCGTAGTTTGGCTGATGTGTTTTATACCGAGGTTTAGGCCTTGATTTTGTTGAACTAACTTGACTAACAAATATTCGGTCTAGCTTACCAACATCTGAGGACCATGGGAGGGAGTGACCGGTCTGACAGGCAATGCTCCTCCTAGATACATATTATATAAATGGTGCCTGTTTTGGAGGGTAACAGTTGAAATTGACACCCCAAGGAAAACCATTGTCAACCGACGCGTCAGCGGAGGTTGACAATGGTTTCCCGAGGGGTGTCAATTTCAACTGTTACCCTCCAAAACAGGCACCATTTATTTTATTATACTGAATGTCTTGTTGATTTAGGATGTCAATAAAAAAAAATCGTCGATCGTCTTTACGTTCACGTTTAGAAAGCTTTCAAACTCCCTGCTACTTCGAAAAAGATTTACTGACCTCTTTATTGTTTGTTTGATACCCTGAAAGTCCTTTATCATCTAAAGTTTCGTTATTTCTGCACTTGCAATCATGTTTCGTCTGTCGTTTGTTGTTTTCAAGTAAGCTACATCGGACGCAAGCTTTTATTGACGTTAGGTTTATTCCTGTTCTTTCAAACGCGCAACTAACGCTTGTAGAATTCTACGGTGAACCGTACGCGCATTACCGTTGTGTTACCCGTTGCCACGTGTGTTGCTAAGGCTGAGGGTAATAGAACGGACTGTTAACTGCGTCTAAACCAATCAGATTTTAGTATTTAACTTGAAAGTATAATAATACAAATTGTAGAATTTCTCCGATTTTGTGTTTAATTATTTATATAGCCAGATTTGTTTTGTTGCCAGATTTTGTTTAGTGCGTTCACAGTTTTTTACAAATAAAGTAAATACTCCTTTTTTATTGTGATATTTCTTCTGAAACAATCTCACTTGTACTTTGATAATGAAATTAAAAAAAATACAAGTGTTTTTGGAATTTGATGTTATTGTTTGTAATCTCCGAAACTAACAAATACAATTACAATTGTCAAGAAACTGGTATAAACCAACAGGAAGTCGTAAATAGGGTCATCTTTTAACATAGCTTCCTGTATAAGGTGTTGCTCACGACAAGTTTTAATTAATCGATATTACAAAGCGGTGTTTTCCTAAGAAATATATTTATATACTCTGTACATATATTTAAAGAACGAACAGAAAATAAAAGAGAAAGAAAAAACCCAAGTAAGACAATAGAGGGAGAAATAGCTGCATTAAGGATTTTTCCTTTTTTAAATTAATTTTTTTTTCATTGCATTTAACTTTCATTTCACTGATTGTGAAACACACATTATATCTATAAAGAACCTATGAAATTCAAACATGGGGATTGGAAGGAGAAAACTTTCAGAGTTTTAACCACTGAATGAAACACACTAATCGAATAAATTTTAGCTTCGCAAGTTCCATAAGATCAAATGGAAAATAGTGTACACTTGAACATTTTAAATGTTTTTTTAAATTAAAATGTAAAGGAGAAAGGCATCAAACTGGCCATTCTGTGAGAGAAAGAACTTCTTTCTCTTACAGTAGGCCCTCGATTAGTTCTTTCTCTCACAGAATGGTTAGTTTGAGGCCTTTCACCTATACTTAAAACATGATTCTCTTTGTCCTGAAAATAAAAAAAATGGAGAAGCTTCCGGTGACATCTGTCGCCATGACGTGATTTTTTGAGAAGCGGAGAGTGTAAAGGAAAATTCGCTATAAATCACATGTGTGTGGTAAGAAACATGCCAATATTACATTCGTGAGTTAGAGAACTAGTATTTTCTTAATATTAACTTTCTCAATTTTCGAAAAGCTCTGAAAAACAGTTTCCTTTAACAAGTGTGATCAGCTATTGTGTCTTTAATGAGTGATGTTCACCCTATGAGTCGCCAAGTGGAAAGTAAACGCAAAAGATCTGAGACTCTTAATAGTTCTTCTGAAGAACTAAATCCATTAAGAAGACGTTTCAATTCCACATCTCTACCCAATATTTCATCAACTGGAATAAATATGTCATCTAATAGTGTCTCAACGCCTAGTCCCATTGTACAAATCAATCCCCTATCCCAGGGCTTTGCTACCTCCTCACCTATTGTTGGTACAGTAGGGACCCCCGATACCTCTGATGATTCTTCATCTATCAATGATTTGCCATCATCATCTGCTGACATAATTATAAAGACTGTCAGTAGTCAAGCATTTATTGGGTCGCTTGTTCCACTTATTGCAACAGCTTTAGCACCACACATTCAAGTCGTTATTCAGAGTTGTTTACACTCAATGTCCGAAACCATCAAAACCCAGCAAGAAACAATTAAAAAACAAGCCGATGAAATTAAAAGTGTTCAAGAAATAAACTCTGACCTTGAAAAAAGAGTAAACGACTTAGAATGTGGCCTTGATGACCTTGAACAATACGGCCGAAGAACATGCCTACGCTTCCATAATGTCAACATTACAAACGAACAGGCCCAGAACACTGATGATGTTGTAATTATGTTCCCCAAACGAAGTTTGGTAACATATTGTTTTTACTCTGTTTCTTATTAAGGTCTTCCGTCTTCACGGAAGACCTTATAGTGATTCTATTGTTTCTTATTATTAAGGTCTTCCGTCTTCACGGAAGACCTTATAGTGATTCCATTGTTTCTTATTAAGGTCTTCCGACTTCCTTCGGAAGACCTTATTGTTTTCCTTCTGTTTTCTATTATTATTATTATTATTATTATTATTATTCCACTTTTCATAGTACAGGTCATATCTCCGCTGTGCGTGGTTCAATTTAAACGATTTTTTCAGGGATGGTGCATCATGTTAATATCTCCAGGGGTGTCCCTCACTTTTTCGAAATTTACTTCCGTTCGCGTTTTTTGGGGAAATTTGTATTTTTTAAATGGAATTTTGTCCCAAAAAATTCTCGAGAACAGTAACAGATATAAAACTGAAACTTACGGACGTGATAGAACATCGAATGTAGATGTGTTGATCGACCTTCATTTTTCGTCGTTCTGACTTCCGGTCGCAAACGGAAGTGAATTCTAAAAGTCTAATTTTTCAACTTTTTTGTTTTTCACTATTTTTCTTTGGAAATCACAGGGTTGATAGAGTATCTTTTAAGAACTTTAAATATGTTTTCAACATTTTCATGCGTGCATTTGTTGCAAAGATATGACCGATCCAAACTTTGTCTCACTGTCGGGGGTTCGAATCCCGCTGGGGGCGTTGCAAAAATTTTTTCTCTGTTTCTGTCTTTTTTCAGTTGCATATGACTTTTCTTTCTTTTTTATAATGTATGGAAGATTTTGTCGATTTTTAAAAGCTATATTTTGAGATATTTTGTGGAATAACTGTAATAATCACGATCTATGTTGAGAGACTGCTGTCA
>NW_026925185.1:0-25278 GCF_032062105.1 Saccostrea cuccullata
AGATTAAGGGAAAACGTATCAAATTCATCAAGGTTGACTGGATTGCGAAGACTAAAACAGAAGAATACAGACGCTGGGCGTGAGTGCAGGATGAACTTTTCACCGCTGATATGAAGTTTTATGTGGTTCACAATTGTTTGCTGATTAAAAACTTTTTTATAAGATACCGGTTGAATCAAGAATTAAGGTATGAATATAGTCATCAATCAAAATAATTGATGCGAGTAACCAGAGGTCAAGCTCCAGTATAAAATATCTAAAAGGAATGAAAAATAAAAATTATACAAAACATACCCTGACTTTTTTTTAAAATGCAATCAAAACGAAAGAAAGGGGAATAGAAAGATGTCTGTTTAATATGTGATCAAATTTAAACTCGAAAGAAATAATAAAATATTAAGGCACGTATGGGGTGAAAATACCAGCTCAGTAACCAGATCCGAACAGTGGTATGCTCAGTTGTGCCTCTTCATGTTGTTTTCGGTGGTTACATGTAACAGGGCCACTCCCAATAAAATGTGACGCGCTATGGAGTATGAACAGGAAAGAGTTTGTCCTTGGATTGATGTATAGATTGTTTGTCGTTTTACATCCCATTCGAGAATTTTTCACTCATATAGAGAAATAACCATTTATACTGAACAGATGAAGGGCTTTAAATTTAGACCTTTTCGCGGCACTCGAGCCATTAAGTTGTAAGGGATCTTTATCAAATTAACACCTGCCGTGACAGGCATGTGTGATATGGGGACTGGGAATTTTAGGTGTCATCAAAAAGACCAGCATCGTTCCTTTAAAATGTCTAGCGCATGGCAAAGGAACAGTTGCTACTAATTTTTATTGACATAGGTCAGTCGCAGTCAAGATTTGAACCGAAGACCTCCCCATCACGGAGCCAGTAATCCTGGAAAGAGAAAATTTCACATTGGGGCCTCATTTGCAAAAATAAAGGAACAAATTAAATAAATAATTTCGGAAAATATAATTAAAACCAGAAGAGTTGTCGTCCTTGGTCTAAATATAATACATAAAAAGGACAACCATCCCGGAGTTGTCAATCAAAATTATTTTAGATATGTCCACCGTCTCACCCGCCGTGTACTCCTTGTCATGATCGAGAAATAACAGAAAAATGCGCCATCAATTTCAGTGTGTAAATAATGAACTAACAATTAGTATGAAAAATGTCAGTAAAAATTCGACTCAATGATAAATTGTACTTACTAATAACGATCTCATTACATCGACCATAGAAGTTATGAAATGATGAATTTAAAGAAGGCTACTTATATTTTTCTTTCATCAACTTGCTTGGCAATAATTTACCTCGTGTAAGAAATTTGACGTACGTAGTGCATTCTCTTGCGTATCGAATCAACTGAGAGATATAAACCCGTATGCAGGTGATGAAGGTACACGTATCTTGCTGCATAAGTAAGGAAAGTTAAAGGTTGAAAAGTAAAAGTCATCACGTTTATCATAGAGATTGGTTGTAAGACTACCATAAGTGTCTTTTTAAAGTTATATCCAAATATGAAACAGATGTGTCAGACTCTGTGTTATACATCTCAACGCACTTTTTAAGCTCACACGGTTTTTCGCACTTAAGATCACATTCTTTTTGCAATAAAATAATCATTACAGACCTTTAATACGAGACACAGCTCTCATATGTACCGGGTATTCAATATCTCATGTTAGAGCTACATATTCTTCAGATTAATTATCTTAAAGTTTTATAGTCCATGTTTCAAGTGGGACTTTATTTATAAGAGGTAGGATGTTCCATCTGTATGATTTCACAAAAAGTATTTACAAATTAAAATAATCCATCCTTCTTTGATAATACTGAGTTGAATTTTTTTGAATTGACATATTAAAGATGAATATATTTTTAAGTGCTTTGCATATTTTCCTTACTCATCGTGGTTTTGTCGAAATGTAGCGCCGAAAATTGACAATGCTGCATAAAGAAATCGTGCCGAAATACAGGATAAAAAAGTATTGTTCATCTTCCAAAATAGTAAATAGTAACCATTGATATGAAAATTCTTTTACATTTACAGTCTTACGAATTTTGGAGGTAGGATGTCTTTTGATGTGTTAGATTCGGAAAGTAACCTTAACAAATAAGTTATTATTTATATAAAATACAAAATAATAACCTTTATGTGACTTGTATTATTCATATCCAATATTTGTCATTCCTCTAGTTTTACTCATACGATACCTAGTTCTTTGTAACCCGGCTATGTACAATGTACCAAACTTTACCCAAACCGCAGTTTTGATTTTTTAGCCAATCAGCGTGGCTCCTCACTTCATGTATCATTTTGTATTATTTTACTGAAAGGAGAAGCCACACATAAATTTTAACGAAATACCCTCCATCCAACCCCAGAACTACCTCCTCAGTTTTCTATTGTTTTTCTCCCGCCTGACCTGTATTTTTTAGATTCCCCACCTTTTTTGTGGACAGGCAGGTTGTGTTTTGTAGGAATTTGAGAAGTTGATTTTCATGACATTTTAGGTTATGTTTGTTGGGGGTCAGATTGCATATAATACTTACTGAAGATAACACTTTGCTTGTCAATTTTTCTAGTCGTTTCTGACCCCCAATATTTGTACTAGTTTTATATTCGTCATTTTATGAATAAATGACATTATTTCAATTCAACACTGTGTTACTGGTTCTGCCTGTCTGGTCAAAAAACAAGCTTAGTCAACTTGGCTAGTTATTTCCGCAATCAACAGAACATAAAAAACCAGCTTTTTAACATGAAAAGCAGTGGAACAGATTTAAAGAGTCTTGTTATAGTACAGAAAAACAAAAATTACACGATTTGCACTGTTTTTGAGTCAATGCAAGGCAACAAACTGCTTTACAAAGAATTGGTACAAAGTCGGCTACATTTGACGAGAAATCACGAAAAACCTTTTGGGAACTATCACAATCCATCCGCCAAGAGTATATCAAAATCCTACCAATATTTATTTGTGAAATATGTTTTAAGTAAGTTAAATAAACTTAAAAGTAAGTTAGAAATCACTTTATATATTTTGTTGCCTCCTTACACAATTTTGCATAAAAACAATTTGACGTTAATCTGTGCCAAAAAAACATGTGAGCTTAAAAAGTGCGTTGACCTGTATATCTTTTATCTCAAGCTCACAGGGATATATCGTGGCGATATAAGAATCGAAATAATCATTGTTAATTGACAATGCGTTGTCGATATATATATATATATATATATATATATATATATATATATATATATATATATATATATATATATATATATATATATATATATATATATATATATACATGTATATCGAGCTAAAGGTCAAGGCAGTCTTCCTGTCTGTTTTAGCATCTATCTATTGTTTTGAAAAATGTAAGATGTATCATTGTATTTTGACCAAACAGTTTAAAGGATTTTTGAAATGCGGCTTCTTTTTGGAATCAATTTTAAAAATATCCCTATAATAGCAAGACTTCAAACCGTATGTTACATACATTAGGTAACCCTCCTCCCTCCAAGATATAGTTGAACTTTACAGTGTTCAAACTGAGCAGATATACAACTGTTTTGCATTTGAATTTCAGCAGAAATCACATCAATCAGTATCTCAATGATATACTGTAAACCTTAGACAGATGCTCAGACAGGAAGATAAAATAATTACTGAGGAAAATTCGCCATCGTCAAAAAAATCATCAATTACTAAATCCGAACAAAAATCTCTATTGGAATTTTATGCTTGCAGAGAACATGTGATCTAATTAAAGATGGTGCCCGGCACTTTAATCTCAAAGTGACAGGTCAGATAATACATCTTGGAAAATTTTGGCACAACGGAGAAACTTTACATCTCAATGGCCCTGAGTGTTGTGTTAGGTTTTATAAGCAACTCACCGGTGTAAAGTGAAGTCTTTATATAAGTGAAAAATCCTCGAATGGGATGAAAAACAACATATGAATTAATCAACCAAAAGATCTTAGCTTATGGTCGATCTTTCCATAGAAAATTGCGCTAACAATTAAAACTATTGTTAACTATAGTAATAAATTTGACACCATTAAAACTATAGTTAACTGTAAAAAGAACTTTGACACTTTGAGTTTACTATACTGAAAACAATAATAATTTGGTGTACTAAAGTGATAACTTTAACACTATGATTTTCTATAGTGATAAGACATGGAAATTTGGATTTGCTATAGTGATAGTCTTGGCACAATGGAAACTTTAATTTTCTATAGTGATCACTAAGGAACTCTTGAAATCATATACATGTAGTGATGAAAACTTGTGTACAGTATTTGATATCATTGTATTTGAGTGGTTACATGTACACTTTCTATCTGATTTACCCTTTTAGTATTTAAAGATAAATGTGCCGTATTAGTGTTTTATTTTAAATTGACCACGGATTTGTTCCGTTATTTCCTGATTATGACAACGAGCACACGGCGGGTGTGACCGGTCAGGGGATGCTCACTCCTCCATGGCACCTGATCCCACCTCTGATGTTTCGGAGGTGGTGTTTGCTCTGCTCTTGTTTTGTATATTTGTTTAATGGACGTTGAGATTGAATACTGTTCGTTATTTCCATATCCTTCTTTAAAAGAAAAAAAAAAAAAAAAATATATATATATATATATATATATATATATATATATATATATATATATATATATATATATATGTGGTGTCTATCAAGTTATATTTACATTTCCAATGTCTTTGTCCGAGATAAAATTACCAAATGTAAATGTAATTATTTCCTCGTGAATGTTTTGGCGCGGTTCCAAAAAAAACACGTGCAGGGTGGGACAACACCTAGAGAGAAGCAGGCTTGGAGCCAGTGGATTGGCGGAATTTGAGCATGTAAATATAAGGAATAACTGTCAGATTTTTCGAATTCATAAATGATCAATGGTTTTGGCTTGTGTGATAATTTTCTGAATAACCGCCTTCGGCGTTTATGCAAATTATCACACAAGCCAATTCATTGATCACTTCATGAATTCGAAAAATAAATAAGTTATTCCTTAAATATATGGTATATTCTTTCTGCAAATGAGAGAATTCCTCTCCATAACTTTTAACATCAATTCTCTGTAAGGACCAAAAATGCTTGGCCACGCACTATCATGGAATTTTATTTTATCAATATAATATTAAAGAGCGTCACTCCTTTGAGTCTATAAGGGACACAGACTCAAGGAGTTCATTTGGTGCCCCTCGGATTATCCTCAGGGATATTAAACATATGTCATATGTACAGTCTTCAGATTCCCAGTTTTGGTATAAAACCAATACATCATATACCAAATTGAAAGAGTGTAAAGTTTCTATTACTAATATATTGGATGATTCCTTTTCCACCCAAATGTCTTCGGTTTCAAAATGTTCTGTCCGAAACTATAAAACCTGTGACATTTTGATAACTGACACTTCTTTCACCAGTAATCTTACTGGACAGAGCTTCTATACCAAAACTTGGGAAAATCTGAACTGCAAATCTTCTAATGTTGTCTATGGAATAGAATGTAATCTGTGTGGACTTATTCATGTCGGTGAAACCAAGGGATGCTCAACAAAAGAATATCAGGTCATCGATTTCAAATAAATCATGGTGGTCAGCAGCTTTTATATAAACATTTTAATTTATCTGATCATTCTATTTTGTCAATGAAAGTTAGAATTCTGGAAAAGATTTATCACCACACAAATAGTCCGTCGTTGAGTACACCTTTCCGTAGACAACGTGAAGAATTTTGGATTAGGAAACTAGGTACACCTTTCCTTATGGATGTAATGACAATGTCGATAGTGTTGGAAATCTTACAAGCCCACAGTGTAATAATGTAAATGTGATGGGACTTTTTAACAATACTCAGAGACGTAAGCGTAGTCATGGACATCGTTCGTACAATAAACCTGCAATACACGACGTCTCTTTTGATTTATTACTACCTTATGTAAATCAACAGTTAGATCTACATCATATTTGAACCAAACTTTACTCTGTCCCTTTGAAACTTTTAAATAGTCTTCTTGAAAAGACCAAGGAACATCCAAATTTAGATTCCTCGACACCTGAATATAGGCTCGGTTCTGTGATTATGGATATTGCACATCATAGGCTTTTTAAACCCGCACGTTTCACGGAAGAAAATGCAGCTACAACAATCCGTCTTTTCCTTAAACTTAATTGCCAATAAAGGAATTGACGCGGTTAATATAAGTAATATTCTTAATCACAAAAGGGCCCAGTCTTGTATTCCACCATATTTCAAGTTAAAGACTACGCCTTGTATTTCCTACAAATATACATCGACCATTGCTTCCAAACTTTTCAATTACAAAAACACTTTACATGGCCTGGATATCGACTATCTGAAAAATAATCCCCTTTCGTGTTCATGTTCTTCTTCGCCTTATAACTATAGTCCTGCTGGACACGTTATTACAGTTGACGTAAAAATAGTTCGTAATGAGGACCTTAGATCACTTATTTTAAAAGGTCCTAAATATAGGGAACCCCGATCTTTCAACTGGCGTCGGAATTTTTATAATATTATGGATTCTGTTGAAAATTACGCTAGACGATGGGCCAGATATGGAAAAGAAGACATTGACACCTTGGACTAAATTCATCAGATCCATGTTAAAGTCACGTATTAAAAGATTGAGGGGAAAAATGAAAACCATATATCCTTCTGTGTTCAATAAACCAGAAGTGAAAAAAGAATTAGATAGATTACACGATCAAGTACGTACTGGTTCCTGCCGACAAAGCAGGTAACAACATTGTCTTCGTTTGTAAGGCTCATTATATAAATTGCATTCTAGAAGAACTTGGATTTAATTCTACAAGTGGCAATCCTACTTATACATATACTTCTCTTTCTAAGGAAGAAATTCTTCAAAATCACCTGTCAGTTTTGAATACTTTTAATATTCCACAGAGCCAAAATGAATTTGAACTACCTTATATATATTGGATTCCGAAACTTCATAAGAATCCTTACAAACAAAGATACATTGCAGGTTCCAGTAAATGTTCAACCAAGCCTCTTTCGTTACTTCTCACTAAAATATTGCCAGTAGTGAAGGAAAAACTTCAAGAGTACTGTACAACTATATATTCTAGAAGTGGTGTAAATCAGATGTGGATACTAAAAAATTCTAAAGAACTTGTGGACAATTTGAAATCACAAGACTTTACAAATATCAACAGCATAAAAACTTACGACTTTTCAACTTTATACACAGCAATTCCCCACGACAAATTAAAAGCCAGGCTTTTTGATATCATTGACAGCTGCTTCTTCAACAAAAATGGAACTCGTAAGTTTACTTACCTCGTCATTGGTCATTTGAAAAATTATTTTGTTAAAACAGATTCTGATTGCACACATAAGTACTCTGAAGTTGACATCAAGAAGATGCTTGAGTTTCTGATTGACAATATCTATGTGGTTTTTGGAGACCAGGTATTCCAACAATCTATTGGAATACCCATGGGTACAAATTTTGCTCCGTTATTAGCAGACTTATTTTTATATTCATATGAAGCAGAATTTATGCAAAATCTTTTACGTGATCAGAAGAAAACACTTGCTGTGGCCTTCAATTCGACATTTAGATATATCGACGACGTATTGTCGATTAATAATGATAATTTCCATTCCTACGTCGACACGATATATCCTGGTGAGCTTGAGATAAAAGATACCACGAGTCCGACACTTCTGCTTCATACTTGGATATTTTACTTGAAAAAGACACTAATGGTAAACTAACAACCAAGCTATATGATAAACGTGATGACTTTAACTTTTCTATCGTCAACTTCCCTTACTTATGCAGCAATATACCTTCATCACCTGCATACGGAGTATTTATATCTCAGTTGATTCGATTCACAAGAGCATGCTTACGTATGAACAATTTCTTAAACGAGGTAAATTATTGACAAGCAAGTTGATGAAACAAGAATATAAACAGTCTCGTTTAAAGTCATCATTTCGTAAATTCTATGGTCGATAAATGACCTTGTCAGCAAATACAATTTATCATTGAATGAAATGCTGACTGACGTTTTTTATACCACTTGTTAGTCCATTATTTATACACTGAATTGACCACGGATTTTTTCCGTTATTTCCTGATTATGACAACGAGCACACGGCGGGTGTGACCGGTCGGCAGGGATGTCACTCCTCCATGGCACCTGATCCCACCTCTGATGTGTCAGAGGTCCGTGTTTGCTCTGCTCTTATTTTGTATATTTGTTTAATGGACGTTGAGATTGAATACTGTTCGTTATTTCCATATCCTTCTATATAAAGACTATAGGTGGGTAAATTTTGGACAGTGCTTCTTTGGTTTCCATAGCAACGGCCTTGAAATATTTTGCCATGGCGAAAATGACCTAATTGTCAGCACCATGCAAAATAATTCCATGCTTCCTAAACATAGAAAAGTTGAGAACGTAACATGGGTCTCATTTTATAGCTAACTTATCAATGTTTCTTGACATATAAATTTTATTCACTTTAACTCAAAGTTTTTAATATGAATACAGATCTATTTACACGAAGATTGTCATAAAATGAATACAAAGGTACCTATTTCTTCACGTGCATAGAAATTTTTGCAGTCAATTTCAACTTATGAAAAAGGTTTTTTCAGTAAGATAGAACTTAGATCTAAAAGATACAAAAAGATTTGAGGTGGATAAATCAGTTAAATGTTGTTTTCCATTCGCCTGAAATCATCACTTTTCATGAAAATTGACCAAGAGTTATTTCCTTTTGTGTAAATCAGATGTAAATCTTAAAAATTCTAAAGAACTTTTGGACAATTTGAAATCACAAGACTTTACAAAAATCAACAGCATAAAAACTTACGACTTTTCAACTTTATACACAACAATTCCCCACGACAAATTAAAAGCCAGGCTTTTTGATATCATTGACAGCTGCTTCGTCAACAAAAATGGAACTCGTAAATTTACTTACCTCGTCATTGGTCATTTGAAAAATTATTTTGTTAGAACAGATTTATTGCACACATAAGTACTCTGAAGTTGACATCAAGAAGATGCTTGAGTTTCTGATTGACAATATCTATGTGGTTTTTGGAGACCAGGTTTTCCAACAATTTATTGGAATTCACATGGGTACAAATTTTGCTCCGTTATTAGCAGACTTATTTTTATATTCATATGAAGCAGAATTTATGCAAAATCTTATGCGTGAAAAGAAGAAAACACTTGCTGTGGCCTTCAACCCGACATTTAGATATATCGACGACGTATTGTCGATTAATAATGATAATTTCCATTCCTACGTCGACACGATATATCCTGGTGAGCTTGAGATAAAAGATACCACAGAGTCCGACACTTCTGCTTCATACTTGGATATTTTACTTGAAAAAGTAACTAATGGTAACTAACAACCAAGTTTTATGATAAACGTGATGATTTAACTTTTCTATCGTCAACTTCCCTTACTTATGCAGCAATATACCTTCATCACCTGCATACGGTGTATATATATCTCAGTTGATTCGATACACAAGAGCATGCTCTACGTATGAACAATTTCTTAAACGAGGTAAATTATTGACAAGCAAGTTGATGAAACAAGAATATAGACAGTCTCGTTTAAAGTCATCATTTCGTAAATTCTATGGTCGATACAATGACCTTGTCAGCAAATACAATTTATCATTAAGTGAAATGCTGACTGACGTTTTTCATACCAATTGTTAGTCTATTATTTATACACTGAGTTGACAACGGATTTTTCCGTTATTTCCTGATCATGATAACGAGCACACGGCGGGTGTGACCGGTCGGCAGGGGATGCTCACTCCTCCATGGCACCTGATCCCACATCTGATGTTTCGGAGGTCCGTGTTTGCTCTGCTCTTATTTTGTATGTTGTTTGGTGGACGTTGAGATTGAATACTGTTCGTTATTTCCATATCCCTTTTCTTTGCTGACTCTTTTGCACTGAAGACAAAAAATGGTTGACTCTCCTGTCAAAAGAAGTTTCTAACAACATGTGGCAAAACAGACACCAGGAAAATAAACAAGGAGAAAATGATGTTTAAGTTGTGAGTGACAAAGTAAGTCATCAATCAATTAATGAAAATGAAAGAGACAGGTCTTGTGAAATATTTGAACAAAATTTATGAAGTCTGACTAGAGGAATTCCATCTATTCTAAAGACCCATACGTACATTATGATGCAAATGGACGAAAACATTAACAAGCAGTGGATACGGCCACCCGGAAATCAGTAGGAATGGATCTACCCTAGGCATAGGTAAAAAAAAATGTAGAAATTTGTGTTTACTTTAGAAAGCAAATTAACTTTCTCTTGAAAATCATATAACTATTAATAAGAAGAAGAATGTAATAGAAGAAAATGTAACTTAAGTTTGTGTGTATGAAATGAAAAATTAATATGTGTTTTCGGGTACAGACTACATTGTTGTTGTTAAGTATGTGTGTGTATGATTGTTTTTTTAAGGGGGGGGGGTGTTCTTAAATATTACGGGAAGTGTGCATAAATTAGAGACGGACGTAACACTTTGCATATTATAAGGCTCTATTTAGTTTGACTGTAAAAAAAACAATAATTTTTAATTAACTTTAGCAATATAAACACACTTTTATAAAATACATGTATAAAAATGAAATGCCCTAGCTTGTAGGTTTGTATTCATATAAATTTATTTCATTTTAATAATTAATAATGAATTTATTTTGAGTTGTACCAATACAGTTCGATCTATTAAATAAATTTAAGTTTACTTAAAATTTTTTATTGTAATCAATAAGTGTCCTCCTTGAATGTGAAAGTCTGAAATACTGTATAGCTGTGCTTTGTAATGTTAATTTTGTTCCATGTGTTACTGTGGTAGGAGAGGCAGAGATTGACCAATCAAAATCTGACCAATCAAAATTTAACAAATGAAATTCTGACCATGCGGTGCGTTACTCTGCCTTTTCTCCCATCTACATCCTTGGAGGACGGACGTTCTTTCAAAGTTTGTTATTATTTTTATCAAGATTTTGGTGAGTAAATTTATTTCATTATGTCTTCTATGAATAAAACTTCGGTTGTCATTCTTGGACACTCAATTGTGCGTTGTTTTCATGAATTCTTGAAATATGGTGACATTAGGTATTTGAGCCTTGGTCTTGGAGAAACGCATTCCATTCTGTACAGGGGTGTGGGTGGAAGAAAGGTTCGTGATGTATATCAAGGATATGGAGAGCGTATTTGCTTTAGGTCCAGATGTAGTTGTTCTAATGATTGGGGAGAACGACATTAGTCCTAGTAC
Source organism: Saccostrea cuccullata (assembly GCF_032062105.1). Taxonomy (NCBI): domain Eukaryota; kingdom Metazoa; phylum Mollusca; class Bivalvia; order Ostreida; family Ostreidae; genus Saccostrea; species Saccostrea cuccullata. Next base: position 11,386 of record NW_026925185.1, read on the forward strand.
CGACGCTACCTTGTTAGCTGCAGAAATTGAATCTGTGGTATCGGTAATGCATCGCCGCTATAAAGTTGCAAAAATAATTGTTTGTAAATTATTGCCACGATTTGGTGTTCGATTTGGATACATTAATATTGCAGACAAAGTAAACGCAATATTGAGAGATGCATTGCCAGCACTGGGTTACTGCGTATTTTGGGAACATGGGAATTATTTCGTTTCTCCCCGTGAAGGAACTGCAGTGTAAATTTGTTCACGACGGAGTTCATCTGAACAGTCAGGGGAATGTTCATTTATATAGGAGTATATGGGGAGCTTTAATTTCAGCGAGAAAAAAGATATACATCTCAGTCATAAAAGTTTGTCACCATTTTTTTACTTTTATTGTTCGTCAATTTTTCAGATAGATATTCTTTGAAATTATACAACATTTTGTTATTTTAACAGTACGATAGGCATTTAGGAGTCTAATAATGTAAAACAGATTTATCCTTTTTATGTGAAGAAAATTCGGTTGGAAAAAGTATCAGCAAATTTGATTGTTTCGTTGTTAGTTTAATTTTTACAGTACAAGTTTCAGGCAGTTTTTGGTACTTGCCAAGTTTCAACCCATTTGGGTTTTTTCATTTTAGTTTCGGCTTTTACCATGCAGATGGCGATTTTTTCCATCGTTTTTCTATTTGATATCTAGGAATGTATTTTAAAGCATTCCAGATTTATCCTTTTTCTGTGAAGGAAAATCGTTGGAAATTGTCTGCCAATTCGTTTGTTTCGGTATAAGTTGATTACTAAAATATTGTGAAATTCTACAGTACTTTAGGCAAGTCCTAGGTACAAGTTTCTGGCAGTCTTTTGTACTTGCCAAGTTTGTACCCATGCGGGTCTTTTCATTTTAGTTTCAACTTTTACCCCGGCATTTATTTTCCATCGCTTGTTTATTTGATAAGTCTAGAAGTGCATGTTGATGCGTTCCAGATTTATCCTTTTTCTGTATAAAAAGAAAACAATTTGTTGGAAAAATATCTGCCAATTTGTTTGTTTCGGTATTAGTTGATTACTAAAATATTGTGAATTTTTACAGTACTTTAGGCAAGTCCTAGGTACAAGTTTCAGGCAGTCTTTTGTACTTGACATTTCCTAGTTCGGTCAAATCAGTGGCGTTTTCAGACCCATTTTCATGATTTTTCTGTTAAATCTAGTGGTAATTACTGATAATTTGGATTATCTCCCTTTACAAAATTGGTTTTATTTCTCATCTTGATATCTGTGTCTGCTAAAAATTATATGTCATTATTAATAATACTTTTGAGAATTTCAAACAATTTATTAAACGTCACAAAGGTGGCAACACACGACAAACTGTTTTACAGACTTTTTACTTATTGAAGGAGGATAAGATAAGGTGTTCTAGCTTTGAAAGGATTATGGAAAGAAACTAACCAGTTGATGGGTAACCGGGGTATCAAAATACTTATTGCATTAAAATAAAATAAAGATGAAAAGATACATTGAGAATTCATTTTCAGTAAAAGCGGGTGAGAATTTTTTTTAAATATTAAAATTATCTGGTAAGGAAATAAACATTCATCATGATTTAATGCTAATAAAATAAACATTCATCATAATTTAATGCTAATAACTACATGTACAACAGCAAAATTAAATATTTTATTAATGTCATGATTTTTTCTTATAAAGTCTTGGGATACAGTAATTTAAAAAAAAAAGAATCAAAATTTAATTGTAGAACATACAATGATTGTATTGTTCATTTTAGAACTTTGACACAGGAGCATCACCTGTGAAAGGTTACAAATGAAATGTTACAAATGACACCAATAAAGGATATATGAGTAAAGGTAAGTACACTGTTACATAATTTAATTCAATTTTCTCAACAGAGTCAATACATGATGTATGTTTTGATAGAAAAATTTTCAAAGAGGTTTTATTATTTATCTATTTATTAAAAGAAATATACTCTGATCATACTTGATTCACAAGCAAATTTAAAATTAATTGTGGGTACACCTTATAACTTACAAGTATTCAATCAAAATTTGTTCAGGAAAGTTTTCCTTGTATTTACAAATTCATAAATTGAATATATTAAACTATTATGCAACTGTACTTGGATACATGTATTTATGAAATAGTATGAATATCCCTAACATACATAATGCATATATGTATGATTTATGCAAGAAAGTTGCATATAAGGCCTCTAAATAATTATAAATAGAGGAACCCTAAATAGAAATACTAGTATCCAGTATACAGCAATGAACTATATACATGTAGTTGCAGGTGATTAGGAAATAATCTTTGTTTGTTATCCTTTTTTAACACAAAGGTTATATACCAGATACAGGAGGCAGTTACAAAATTAAAAAATGAAGACAGAAAACTTCCAAGTGATCCTGCATAGGAACTGAACACCAGACAGTATCGTTACCAAACAGTATTCTTTTGGAGGGAATTCTGTTTAAAAAAATTGGAGATCAGAAGTTTTGAAGTTTGTGATGGTAAATTCACTAAATTGTTTAGGTTAAATTGCTTTTATCTTCCATTGGTTATACTTAAAATATATTTGAGGTATTTTTTTCAAGGTGTAAATACAAACAATTGGTTTACAATTAAATACATCATAGGGAAAAATATATCAATTTTGTTTTCACATGAAAAGATGTTGTAGATAGATAATGGATTTAAATTAAGGTATAGATGTATGTTTTTTTTATTCCAGGGAAAAAGTGGAAGATGATTATATCAAGTGTTACTTTTTAAACCCACTGTCTTCACTGGACAGCCATAACACCACATACAGCAAAGCTTGTTTAGTACAAACATGGATATTGTGAATTTACGGATAAAGCGAAGTCATCTTGGATCCCCGACTATATAAACTTAACACATTCCTTATACAGATATAACAAATTACAGATATAGCAAAGTAATTTTGAAGGTCCCCATGCTTTTGTTATAATTAAGTTTAATTACTGTAACAGTAAACGTCTGATGTAAAACAAAAATGGTGTAACATTAAGTTTAGCTGTTTCAACAAAATTGTTATGTAACAGATTTTTTTTCTATACATATTTTGACATATAAATCACATTTTAGATAATGTTCAGAATGAAGATTTTCTTGATTAATAATTTGAAAAAAGACTGTATTAATATAAAAGTTGTTATACTCGTATACACGTACTGTAGATCACATAATTTTTGCAATTATTTTACCTTATTTTCACAACATTGTCATTGACTCTTTTTTAAATAGACCCATTTTTCACAAATTGGTGTCAATACCCTTTTTAATCTCAAAAAATACTATTTTACGTGAGAATTAATTTTCTGAAAGTAAAAAGTCTTGTTTAATGGTGGGAAAATAATGTTTTCGTAAATAAAACTGATAAATAGAATACACATGAGTATGTGTATGTTTACAGATTGTTAGTGATACATTTATGAATTTTTCAATGTGTTGTTAGTTTTATAGTCAATTTAAATTCAGCACTTTTTCTCCATTTTGTATCTAGTATTTGAAAATATTGATTACTGGGCAAAGTTCCTGTGAAAAGTTTTCAGTTGTTGTTGGTTTTGCAAGGTCTTAAAGATGCATACTAGTATGTGCCAGTCTAGAATTTTCTTCTTTTTCCTCATGATAATAGCATAAATCTAATGTAGAAACTTATTTTGCTTGCTTTCACTGTGTAACTGTGGAAACCGTAAAAGTTATTCATAGAATGATTTTGCTAACACCAATTGCTTTGAGATCAAACATTTTATTGTTTTTCTTAAGTTGTTATTAAATTTTGTACAAATAATTTTCTAAACATTTTCTGTGTAGCAAAAATTTAAACAACGTGTATAGTTTTTGTGAGAATAATTTTTTGGTTTTTCTTATATTTTATTAAATGTTAAGTAGATATTTCAAGTAGCCAAAAGTCTCAATTTTTCAAAAATTTCTGGCTGTTTCCATAGCAATCAAGATACCTAGCAACCAAATTTTATTTGATATTTTTATTTATGGTATCAAGTTGTACTAATGGGGAAATTTCATCGGAATCAGGGCATGACAAAGAAGTTTAATTGTAATTAGAAAATGGCTATTAAAGAGCTAATTTTTGCTAGACTTCGGGTTATCTGCTCTTCCTAAGGGATCATTGAAAACAATAATGAAACGATTTATTTTAATTAATAGCTTATTTGATTTCTCATATTTATAAGAAAAAACTGTTTGGAAAAGAAATTTTATTAAACAACTAGTGCCTGGTAAAATTTTGAAAAAGAAACAATTTTTTTGGCAAAATACCAATTTTTGAAGTTAAAAATAATTTGAATGAATAAAATACCCACTCTACTTTCTATAAAAGTTGAATAACAGTATTATAGTGTTTTTAAAATTTCAGTTGATTTTTTCTCATGGTGCTTGAAATTCTTGATAGACCTCTTGAAAAAGAGGGTAATAATGTCCATTTTCGAAATGGTAGAATTTGGTCATCTTTGAGCCACCAACTGAGAAATTTGCCGTGATATTTAGAATTTTTTTTATTTGTGTAATACATTGCTCCATATGTTCTGTTCATATAAGATATTATTTATCTTATAAAAATAAAGACGATTATACCATATGCAATGAATTATACAGCATTTTTATGTGTGAAATGGGTATAAATGGGGCCAAAATCTATTTTTTTTCCGTTACCATGGCAACCACGGTGGTATCCTCAATTTTGAATGTTGATTATGTTATACTGTATGAGCATTAATCACCTGAAAAAGTTTCATTGTCGCACATGGTGTGTGCCATAGCCCTACAGTAAGATTTTGGTCCTTTCAGAGAATTGATGTTAAAAGTTATGAAATATTATTTGGTAATAATTATTTTCTCTCCTGTGGTAAAAACCGCCTCTTATTGAAATATTCATGAACACATGGTCTCGCATGTTCACAGCAAACAATGGTTAAATCTCTTGAATGAATCGAAAAGCTTGATGGTCTACTACGTTTTTACTACAAACACGTGAGTTAAGGATTGTCAATACGTGAGCGCACCTCATAGTTCCTTGCTCTTTGTACCGAGGAATAATCACGTGCAATTGTCTTTTCACTGGACATTTTCGGTTGGGTGAACTTCTACAGCTTTCAGTGACTATTGATGAAGTAGTGTGGAAACCATGTTGTGCCAAAATGAAATAACTAAATAAATGCAAACAAATGATATAATTTGATCAATCAAAATGGTTATTAGATACATTCGATTCTGCATTACTTAATGGTTCAAAACAAAAAAAGTATTATTCCACAGAATTATGTATAAATCTGCACAAAATACCGAATGCCAAAACCAGATTACTACTAAATAATATAATTATATTCTGTACATATGAACCACAGTATTTCTGACCCCTTGAAAATAATATAATATAAAAAATCTTGCAAGTAGGTTATCACATTGGCGTCGGGATGGGGGGGGGGGGGGCTAGGGAGTTTAGTCCCCCCACACACTTTTTTCCCCAAATATATACTTAGTATAGACATTAAACATTGTTTCGTAAGTTTAACCCCCACCACTTTCCACAGACACGTCGCAGCATAGGTAAAAAATAGGAAAAGTGGTGGTGTTTGGAAAAAAATTTGGTATAAAGTTAACCCTAACCCCCCCCCCCCCCCCCCAAGAAATAGGATTTCTTATTGGGACATTCCCCCCCCCCTTTTAAAAAAAAATTTTGTTGATTGATTGTTTTGATGGTATTATTTTCACTTATCACTTAGCCCTCTCCCCTCACTTTCAATTTGCTTCCGAGGCCAATGTATCAGCATTGGCTCGGGCTAATTCGAAAGTGAAATCTGGAGTTTGGCAGTAAAGTTAAATAGGTTAATATTGTTGTGAATTCAAATAAAATTTATTAGTGAAAGATATTGGAACATATTTTACTTGTCATGTTTCTTCGAGCTAGTCGATTTTTATTCTAACTGTTCTATCCCCCACCAATTTTAAAAAAAAACGATGCTACCTACCTGCATTAATTTTTCTTAATGGTGTTCATCGAAATGCTTGGTTGTACACTCAAAATGGAATAATTTTTAGGGCCTACATCATGTACATGGAATTTTATTTTATTAGCCCAACTATATTTCTAAGAAGGCAAGATGTATGGTATGTAAGTTTCATCTACATATGTTCAGATATGTAGTTCATATGGAAAAGAAATCCTAAGGGATAATTGACGATATCCCATTCAGGGTGTAAAAATAGCAGTTTAAATTACTTTATATACATTGTACTTGACATAAAATATTTTTTGCGCATAATGCGCTCAATACTGAAGATCCGTAAATGTTAGCCTACCGAAAATGTCCACTAGCAGTACAGCATGTGTAAACAAACGGACCTGTACAATGGTATGGGGAAATATGTATGCAAATATGAGCATGGATTAATAGATAATAATGTACATAATGCATCAAGCTTTCCGAGAGCGATTTAAAAAAACTAGCCATTTTAAAAACACATGTAGTATTTTATCTAGTAACCCATAAATGCATTAGATACAACTTATTGAGCTGATTGGTCTATTTGTGTTCCTCACTGAACAGACGTCACAAAAAATATTTTCTTCGAACTGATGATTCTCCCGATGCTTTTCCCGCGCACATGCGCAGATCCAGGATAAACGTCAGTCCTTTATAAATATGCATGAGAATATCGTTTTCTTTTCCGATCAGTACTTTGTTAATACCGAATAAAATTTCGTCGAATTTGTAAGAAGGCTTCATTTTTGATAGCTTATCATACTTCCGAAATTTATATTCGGTTTCAGTTTTGCAAAAATACTGTTTAACACGGCATACATATCTTAAATAACACTAAATTTTGTTGTTTTTTTTTTACTTTTCCAAAAAGGCAAGTTGAAATAATACCAAAACGATATATATCTTAAAATATATTCATTTAAAAATTATATTCTATTCCTAAAAAAAAATATAAAATCTAATAAAATGCAAAAAAAAAAAAATAAAAAAAATCCAACAACAAAAAACAAAAAACAAATTGCATACAAAGTATATCAGGATATATTAAATAGGAGATATATAGTGATAAATATTTACATGTATCCTTTTGTAAATTGAGATAATCTGCGAAGCTGGATGGATGAAACCAATGTTGTAAAATTAAATAACTTCAACATGTATCACAAAAAGTTGAATACCTTGGTAATAAATTTTAACCTTTAAATTTGTATAAACTTGTTTAAAACCTTTATAAGCCATAATTTTGACCTTACATTTTGAATAATCATAAAGTAAACGTTATCACTTTGACACTATTGTAGTAACTTTGAAAACCTCGATGTGCTAAAGTTATAACTTTAAAACTTTGATTTACTATAGTTAATTATAGAAGACTATAGTTAAATATTGTACTTTTTCGCTAGAGTTTGGACACTCGACAAAATTTTCGAGGGAGTGATGCCTACATGAGAGATTGATATATATAAAACTGTGTTAGAGTTAGAAAAAATTCTATGATTAATCCCGAAATGATAATAATTATCTAATTAATTTAAGCTTTATCCCTTTCATTGTACATGCTACAACATTTATTGTATCAAAAACAGTATAGATGCAGGTCCGTGGGGAGCAATTTCAATTTAGAGGGGAGAAAGGAGGTGACAGCCAAACATTTTCAAGTGGGGGACAGTATCATCACACGTTTTTATTTGAGGTCACAAACATATTGTAGCTAAGTTTTCTATAGTATTCCGTTTTTGGGGCACGCCCCTCCTCTGTTCCTAAGGCTATGAAATGTCTGATCTCATACAGCCATATTAAAGATAACGATTTAAATGATCAAACATTTCGAACAACGAGCAACAGACAAAATTAAGTGCAGAAGATCATCTGAGTAATCCATGATCTAAAAATAAAAATAAGCCTTAACGGTAAGTCCCCATTTTGTACACATATAAAAACAAGGCATGACATAAAAGGTGGTATTTCAAATAACAATTTGAAAATCCTTCTTTTTGGGTCTTTTATTAAAACGTACTCTGCACAGTTCCGTGTTTTATATTCGAAAATTGAAAATTAAAATACATTTTTGAATATAGTTGATGCATGTGTCTAACTTCAATTTATATTTTATGCAGCCAACATTTACTTGAGGAATTGATCAAGTTTAAAATGGTATCATTTTTGTTTGAATTTTATCCGACTATGAGTTTTCAAAATATTCGCCACTATCGTCTCCATCAATTAGACACATGCCTTTTCACACATATCAAAGCAGTTTGATGATCAAGACTTATTTCCATTGTTTACTTTATATATTTCCTGGGCGACAATTGATGGTTACATGAATGTTTTCTTGTGAATATTAATATAGGTAAAATAAAATTTAAGCAAATTATGATCATTAGCAATCACTGCTTATCTAACTTGCCCGTAACTAATTCTTTAAATGTAATCAATAAAATACATGAAGATAAAAGCCCAATTTTATGCAAAAATTATATATAATTCGAATTTTAAAGTGTGCCTTAGAGTTACTGAGTATCTAAAATTCAAAATTTGATGTTAGTTTTATTAACATGCTTTTGATTCACATTCGACTGTATACCTTAAGCCATTAAATCGCTTTTTTTCATACTTTGTCTACTTGTTGACATTTGTGATGCATTTTATATTTGCATTTATTCTTCATGTCATTGTGATATATTTTTATATAATTATGATGAATAGAGCTGAGTTGAAATGTCACCTCTATACATGTGTTACAAGGAATTAAAAGTTCAGGGAAAACAGAGCGATTTCTCAAATTGCAGCTTGTTAAAAATTTCATTTTTTTTCTTAGAAATGCTGAAATATTTCATCTGTAGAAAGGATTAATCTTTATCGATCGGAGAAAATTATTTAGAGGTTTAAAAACTATGATTTGAAACTAAAGAACTTCCAAAATGTAAGAATAAAAGAAAGTGTGTTTGTTTTAATACTTTGAATTATTAAATATTATGGTGACTTGTACCTTGACGGAAAATGGTTTAATGCAAAATGTTACAATGCTAAAAAAAAAGTGCAATATGAAAAAGTTAAAGTCATCATGGTTAGCTTAGAGTTTGGTTTTGACTACAGAAGTCGAGAAAAAGTTGGGAAAATCTATGAATTATTCACTGATGTCTTAAAATGACGTCTTTTAATGTTATCGCTGTGTGTTTTTGTTCAAAATAAGAAACTATTTTTTTCAAGTTTAAAAATATTATTTTTTCCTAAGTAAACATTAAATGTGTTTTCTTGAAATTTACGAACAACACTTGTAAAGTACTGGTTACACGAGCTGTAAATCAAAACTTATTCATTTTTCCTTACAAAAACAAAGACCGAAATACAGAAGCTGTAAATGAACTTTACAGACAACCCTCGTAATAATCTCTTCCTTATCAAATTGAGTATTTGAAAGTCCCATTTAAGATGAACATCAAGCTCTTAAGAAGTGTCCAAATATAATTTGGAAGAGGAAGTTGCCATGCAGCAGTGTAGATATTTCTCGCACTGTATCATGGACAAGACATTTTGCATTCAGCACACGGATAATAAATTTATGGATGACGAGTTTATAACTGAAGCCCTCTTGCATACCTATTTTTGTATATGATGTAATAAATCTTATCAAAAATCAAACATGCCAAAGGATACAGGTAAGAATAATAATGCAATAAACCTTGGGAGTTTACAATGTTGAGTACACTTTATGGCTCTACAGCGTGAGAAAAATAAATGCAGATATTTTTATCAATCAGTCATTCGCATGCATAAGTCTTTGATACTGGATTAATTCAAATGAAAAAAAAAAATTATTCCTTCTTGTAAAAGTCAAAACTTGATACAGGAAAGAACGAATCATAAAAATTGCCAGACCAAGATCTTACAAAGTTATAAAAACAAATATGCTGTCTGAGCGTTTGAACAAGTGAAAAAGGTCACATAAATTGATTTAGGTTATCTACAGCTAAGGCATTTAAAATATATATTAGATAGGAAATCGTGCCTGATCATAGACGACGCTGATGAACATGTAGAAAATCAACTTTTTCTGGTTTGTTGTTTTCTTGTTGGTTTATAAAATATCTGGAACCGCGCTGCCCTTTCCACAGACAACAAGTTATTTCCCCTTTTGGCAGCAAACAAAGCACAACAGAACGGAACTGATGTGCCCTGTTATTGTGAAACTAATTATCTAACGGAAAGTGAACAAATGACTTGTTGTAATTGTCGGTCCAAACCGATCTGGCAATGTTATCCGGAATGGCCACATCGTGGTGTTGATATAGAGTACAATAGCAGGAGGGGCATAGGACGTGCATTGTACACGGACAGCAACGCCCACCTTAATATTTCAAAATTATTTCATACCAAGGAGTTCTTGTCGAGTATTCCCGAGAATGTTTGTGAATTTAGTGACTTGGTGGAGATTGATCTTAGCTGGAACAGGATTTTCTGTCTTGGAAAACATCAAATGTCTAAAGAGACTGGATACACTCATTCTGAAAAACAACTTGATTACCTTTCTTAGAAACAATACGCTCCATGGAATGACTGAACTCAGGGTTTTCGACCTCTCTAATAATCTGCTGACTAATATTGAACCCTATGCTATATCGGATTCATCATTTGGAATACTCTACATAACCTTCACAAACAATTCTCTTCAAAATGTCGACGTCACAAATATCATACTCGAGCATTCTTTCTGTTTGGCGGATTTTTCTGAAAACGACTTAAAAGAAGTCGTTAATGAAGCTGGATGGACAGCAGACATTTCCAAAGATTATGGACATGGTGGATTTGTTGACTTTTCACATAATTACAACCTCTCATTTCCTAATTTTGAAGACTTGGGCGGGGTTTCTTTCTGGGAAAGGTGGGTTCTTTTGGGTTCACTTCAGAAACAACATTTCTTGCGATTGCATGATACAGCCTTTTCTAGAAAAGGCCTTATACGTCATTAGGAAAATCTTGCGGGATTACTTAATCTCGATTTTTCTGGCCCCTCACATCTTCAAGGCCAGTCTATGTTTGATCTATAAAAATAACCAGATGGATAAGTTCATATAAAAATGCCCCATAAATAGAGGGGAAAAATGAAAAGATGTACCTGCTTCCATCAACCGTCACGTGATCGCGTGGTCGTAAATTGCTCGAACACACATCAGACAGCCCTCCCAGATGACCTTCCTATGGTTAGAAGTGGTCATAAGTTGTACTTAGATTTCAGCAACAATAATATCACAGCATTCAACACGACTAAGTATCTCAATGATACCAAATATCTCGACTTTAAAAAAATATCTACATTACAAAGCTGTTTCCATGACTTAAAAACATCAATCTAAAACTAATTTTTATACCTGTTAACTCTCTTAAAAGAATAACTTGGTCCGAATTTAAACAATTACAAAATGACAATATCTGACCCAAAACACTGCCATTTGGTTTTATCTTTTAATATTTTTTAAATTCATGATATTTTCATACTTGCTTTAAAAAAGTCCAACATTAAACATTTTCAATCCTCCAATCCTTTTTCTAAAAACAACTATTTTTCAATTTTGGAAACGGGCTATTCCATAAGAATTCAGAAAATATATGATTTACTTTTTCAAATATTTTTTTAGTTTGGGTTGGTAAGGATATAAACAAATGTACTATTTTTGACAAAGCTAAGAATAATGGCTGTTATTTGTCCAAATTCATTCTTTTCCATTGATTTTATAAATCTGAATTTACATTATTTTTGAGTTGTAATTTGCTTTTAGCATTTGCTCTAAAAGGTCAGATCACTACTTCATAAGGCAGGCTTTTTTTTAACACGTGACGATGTCTTCTTCACACCCCTTCTCCAATCAAGTGAATTAGTCCTAAAGCATGAGACTCTACAACGTGTATACGATTCAATGGCGACACGTGGTTTTCGTAGTTTACTGCACATTATTTAACTCGTCACCGGAAAAATGAGGCTTCTTCATTATTCAGAGAGGAAAATAAACAACTGCATTTACATGCAAATTTTTGCTGACATCAGAAAATCGTAGTCCCGACCTGTCTAAGTCAACATTAAAATCTATTCCTAGAACGAAAGGATTTAATCCCCCAAAACAGTTCTGAAGTATCTTATATCATATATCACAATACCTTTTACTACCAATCCATATAAGCTGACTTTAGTATAATTCACTTTTAAACCAGACAAATGTTTGAAAGCATTAAGCTCCTGAGAGTTCATTTAAATTTTTTTTTTATATTCCGTTTAGAAAGTTTAATAACATCTGAAAAAGTAATATAAGATGTATTTTATTTCCAATTTCAATACAGTACCTTTAATTATTTCATTGCCTCTTAATTTTACTGCCAATATTTCTGAAAATAAAAATAAAAATTTTTGGGGTACTGGCTCTCCCTGTCTGAAACCCCTTTTCATTACGATTTTATAAAATTAACCCTTATTAATTGTTGTTGTAATATTCTTTTAAAAACTTGAACCCATTTTCTAATAGATTCTCATTATTGAAAAATATCATTACTCTAATTTGGTAATCCCAAAGATACTATTCATTACATCAACAAATTCATCAATTAATTCTGTATTTTTTTTCGTATAATTTTTTCATAATATTTACATATTTCCTCTAGAATATCTATAATTTCACTATCTTCCTTTTCTATTTTCTGTACTAGTTTCTTTTTCTAGACAATGCTAAATTACATAAATAATTAGTTGGTTTTTCTCCTTCATCTATCCATTTTGCCTTTGATCTTATCATTGCTCCCTTTAATTTTTCTAATATTATTTTTTTCTAATTCTTCCTTAGCCTCCTCCTAACTAGATCCTTCTTTTTTGTTTGTATCTTCCTGTTCTTCAAGATTTTATATTGATCTTTAATAACTCTGATTTCCCGCAATTTTTACTTTTCTTCGAATAAGAAGAATATGATATAGTTTTTCCCCTTATCTCAATTGATATAATCTCTAAAAATATTAGTAAAATGTTTACAAGAATGACATAACGGTATTTCTGAGATAGATGTTAAGAAAATTATTCCTTTGTCTTTGAATAGAGAACGTATTTCATCCACCTCTTTATTTAAGTCACATTTTGAACAGAATCTTATGTTTAAACTGGTATCTTTTAACTTTAATTTGTAAATAATATGGGTATTTTCTAAATCTACATATAGGTATATCTTAATTCAGCTTAAAATTCTTAACGATTTTAAGACAGTTTTGAAAGCCGAATTAATCGTTAATTTTGCATACAAGTACGCAATAAATCTTTCAAAGAGCTCCCCAACTTCTCATGCCATAGTTTAATGTAAGATCACCCCAGAATTTAGTTATTTAAATATTTACTTACTTTTCTAATCAAAATATCTGTTGTTTATGTTGTAAACGTTTTACATTTTCCTCTCCTTCTCCAGAACCACTGGATCAATTTCAACCAAACTTGCTATAAAGCTTTCTTGGGGGAGAGGAATTTAATAAGTTCACAGAAAGTCCTAAACTCTCTTTCAAGAGCATGTAATTAAATTTTAAAATCTTATAAGAACTCCTTATAAGGCGACTCTAGAGCAAACGCTTAAACAACTGCACAACGCGGACTATTTGATTTATGAGATAGTAATTGTTCATCGTTCGAAAATAAATTGTACAATTTGAGAGAGAGAGAGAGAGAGAGAGAGAGAGAGACATTAATTAGATTTTAAATTTCCAGACTTTTTTAATTTTAATTAATTAAGCAATTATTATCACACATCGTCACTACGAAAAACAATCCTGGAAAAAATTTGTTTCCCTTTCCACAGTCTAGAGTTCAGAAAAAGTTCTAAATAAAGTTAAA
>NW_026925186.1:0-25154 GCF_032062105.1 Saccostrea cuccullata
AGTTTTGTGATGCTTAATGTGTCACGCTTAATATTTTGTACATTCCTACTACATGTACCACTAGCATGACTAGCTTGAAAATTAAACCTTAATGCACCGAGTTTTCCAATTGTAAATTCAAGTCCTATTGAGAAAACCCCTCTTGTTCATTTCAAATTTTAGGTAAAATGAATTGTGCTCTACAAATTCTATGCATGAGTGGCTTACCAAATGTCACTGTGATTTACCTCACCTAAGCCATGAAATAAAGTGACCTTTATCACTTTAACTGTACACTGTACATGGAAGTTTGACATGTGGCATAAATTGTTCATGTGATTTATACTGTGAATTCTGGAGCCTCATTTATCTGGACGCTTTGGTTCCAAGTCAATTTGTCCGGATATGTGAAGTGTCCGGATACCTGAATCACCAGTTAAACAAGACAAAATAACATTAAAAAATTCCGTTCCGATGAAAAATCATCAGTATACTGAAGCATCCGGATATCTGGTGTCTGGATATCTGAAGGTCCACTGTATATGTATGAAAGTGCTCTTTGAATCAGCATTTGAAGGGAGATAACTCTACCTGTAAACTGTCACATTCCTCACAAAAATAGTGAATCCTGTCTTCCAATTCCTTTCTGGCCTCGTGATCTTCTAAAGCTTTCTGTCCAGCTCCGTGTACGTCAAACGGATGGAGGCTACTACAAAAGAGGTTCAGCTAGATCAGGGTTTGTGTGAGCGTGGTTAGACAGCACATGATAAACAATTCAACATATTTTCCATCAAAGTAATATCATTGGCATTATCACATACATGTACAGGCCACTATGCATGCGCGTAACTAAAATGTACCAGTACATGGTTTTGTTATAAAAGTTGTTTATGTTGAATGTTTCAGTGTACGTATTTGTACCAAATTTAAAAATGTCAAGCACATTTACATAAACAGGTAGCATTTATATACTTCTTGTTTCAATATCATGTTACAGAAAAATTGTGCAATATAATTCAACAATGTACACCACAAACATTTAAGTCAGATACTTTTTAGGAACATTAAGATAAAACAAAATCATGGACATTTGAAACAGACAGATGGAAGGACGATGGACAATAGGTGATAAGAAAAGCTCAATTGAGCTTTTGGCTCAGATGAGCAAAAAATTACAGCTTAATATATTTTTGAAAGTATTTTAAATTAAGACAAAACCAAAATGAAGGACTGTAGACACTAACTTTAAATGGCTGAACTGTTCTATAATGTGGATTGTCTTTGGATGAAGATAAACTCGGAGATAATCCGACCAAACTCTCACCACATCATCCAGATTGTGAAATACTTTACCAAAAACCACAGGGGTATCACTAGTCCTCTCTCCTGTATCCACAAAGAAGAAACTGAATTTTTTAGTTCTTGTGCTATATGTACTGTAAACCAATTATTACATGTATTTGTGTCACTTTTTTTTAGTTTGAAATCAATCCATGACAATTAATATTAGCAACTGATGAAATATTCTCTACAAATACGAAGCAAATAAATTCTTCACAACGATTAATTTTCCAAGTTTAAGTCGGTACAAAACTTGTGGATATTTCTGGTATGCATTGCCAAATAAATCTTTATGTTTTTTTTTTTAAAAAAGATGCAGGCATCAAAACTGTCAGACACAAAAAAATCATTTTATTTACGTTAAACTTTCTAGTTGAAATAAAACAATTAGTTTTTAAAGAATTGTGCAGCAAAGATGTTCTTTGGAATGCAGTAAATTTATCCATATATGTAATTGCATTTTTATGCATGAACAAACATGAACATGCAACTGTTCTTTTATTGTCCTAAATAGTCTTCATTGATTATAAAAATGATATTGATAACTTTTCTTTCTATCATCAAGTCTAAAAGCTAGATCTTGAGACCTTTTGTTGTACTAGAAGAGGAATCTTTCATTTCTACATCGTCATATATTATGTCTGAAGTGCCTGGCAGTTTTCCTTTGTCTTCTAATAATGCTTGGTCCTGAAAAAAAATTCAAGGAAGTCTTCACCAAAAATTCCAAATATGCATAAGGAATTACATGTTTTGTATAAAGGGAAATTTTTATAGCCCTAAATATGTATTCATGCTAATTGGGTCAATTTAAAATGGAGAAATTTAAAGAATCATGGTATAATTTCGTAAACCGAATTGTGCCATGGAGAATTTAAAACAGGGCAAAATTGGTTGCATGTGTAAAAGGGCGAAAAATAACACAGGTGAAAATATAACCCTGTATAAAGTAATGATCAGTTCTTGTCAAATTTATGAACTTAACAAAAAGCAGCAATAGTAGAAAACAAATTAAAATTGAATATAAATTGGCTTCAGCTAATGAGAAATCATGTAAAGTATTCATTATAATTATACAATTTTTAAATGAATGTTTTATTTAGTAAAAACTATACCATTGAATACCTATATTTCAAGAAATGACAATAAATTTCCTTATCTGAATGTCATGAGATACATGATATACTGTACATGTACATAAATTGACACATTCAAAACTTAGCACAATCACTGGTATGGAGTTGTTTGCATAATCATGAATTAGCACTACATACATCCACACCATGTATTGTATTCATAAATGAATTCTTAGCAGATTCATAAATTTGCACATTGTTGTTCATGCCAATACTGCTAAAAGTCCACTTTTGAAAATACACATACAGTATCTTTCTAAAAATAGCGAAAAATGCCATGGACACTAAACATTAAATTAACATAGATAAACATGTGTACCTCTTTTTCCAGTTCTGTTAAATAAGCATTCTTTTCTGCTGGGGTTGACTTATGAAGTGTGATATCACCACTCCTGCCAATGAATCCAATAAAATGTTTATACAATATTAAAAGTAAAAAAAAAAATGTAAAACACTATTTTCATGATTTTTAATGCTTGAAGTTTAAAATCAATACATTTTAATCAATACATTAATACATAAAAATCAAGACATTTACCCCACAGTAAAATATACTTACGGTATACAGGGAAAATTTTCGCCCCCATTTTATTTTCTCCCCTTTTTGCACTATTCATAGGTGTGTGTAAGGGTGAAACGTTTACTAAATTTTGTAAACGTTTAAACGGATAGCAGTAAACGAAACGGTACCGTTTAAACGGGAGATATTCTATACTGGATTTTTATGGCTACTTACTCATGAAACTAGAATTTAATAGTCAATTCTTTCACTTTGATATAAGTATGAGTTGTTATTAAAAATTTATTGTTGGTCATTATGACTTAACCGTAAGAATTTGAGGCGCATTAAACTCATTCACTTTCGACCTAGTCACCCAACTGCTTGGTTTGTTTGGCTACCGGACGTAGAAAAAATAATTGTAAAGATGGATCTTTTAATCTCGAAAAAAGTAAAACAGGATCTGCTGACTGTATTGAAACTTTTCAAAGACTTGTGAAAAATGTTATATATTTATTTAATCAAAATATATCAAGTTTTATATTTCAAGTGTCGTAAAACATCGCTAGTATTAGCAACTCGTAAATCGGAATTAGTTATGTTAGCACGTATCGGGTTTTAGCTATTTTCATTCAATATGTTTCCTGTTTAGATTGTTGCTTATCAAATGGTCAAAGACGGTGTTTCTTTTGTAAATTATGAAATAAAACAATTTGTTTGTGTTAAACTTTATTTCTGATAGACATTGATAATGACCTTTGTGTAATCGTTTACTCAATCTGTAAACGTTTAGAGCATATAATCGAAACGTCGCCATTTACACGTGTAATCGTTTCGCCCTTAGGTGTGTGAATTTAAAACAGGGCAAATTGAGAGAATACACATTTATACATTGTTAAACTAAACTGTGACTTGGTGAATTTAAAATGGGGCAAAATTGTTTGCAAGTGTGAAAAATGAAAATTAAATTGAGCAAAAAAACCTGTATAAAGTAGATTTAGTATATCCTAACAATCTTACCATTTGATATCTTCCTGCTGATTTGTTTCATACAGGACCCCTTCTTGTTTTAAGGTATTCAGACTCCCTTTCAGATCCACTGCTATCAGTCGTGGGGTAAATGTTATTTCCCCCTACAACACGTCAATCACTTCATTAGCCAAATTATCCTTGTAAGTTAAATATAAGTACAATATCTAGTTTTTTTTTTTTTTTAAGAATTATATGTGCACAATATCAAAAATAAATTGTATATGTCCATACAGAGTGAAAGAAGTAAAAACCATTCTTTATCTTGAAGTTGATTAATTTCATACAATGAAATATACATGTATGTGTGTGATTTAAATACATCTACACATCAATAACAAGAGGCCCAGGGGCCACAGCGCTCACCTGAGCACATCGGCTAGGAAAAAGCACATATCAGATCAGAACTGAAAGTTTACTGAGGTGATGGTGGGGGAGGGGGGGGGCTTAAATTTTAACCCCCCAGGGAATCTTGATTTGAACTAGAATCTACACTACCTTAGGATGATTCCATATAAATATCACTAATCATGGCTTTGAAGTACTTGAAAAGAAGATTTTAAATATATTGGTTTCCCAATATATCCCTATGTAAAACTTGGGTCGGCCATTTTGGCCCCACCCTAGCCCCAGGAGTCATGATTTGAACAAATCTGAATCTACACTACCTGAGGATAATTTCACATGAGTTTTATCTTTCCTGTCTCAATGGTTCTTGAGAAGAAGATTTTCAAAGATTTTTCCTATATCTTCCTATGTAAAACTTGGGTCGGCCATTTCGGCCCCGCCCAAGCCCTGCGGCTCATGATTTGAACAAACCTGAATCTACACTACCTGAAGATAATTTCACATGAGTTTTATCTTTCCTGTCTCAATGGTTCTTGAGAAGAAGATTTTTAAAGATTTTTCCTATATCTTCCTATGTAAAACTTGGGTCGGCCATTTCGGCCCCGCCCAAGCCCTGCGGCTCATGATTTGAACAAATTGAATCTACACTACCTCAGGATGATTCCACATGAGTTTTATCTTTCCTGGCCAAGTGGTTCTTGAGAAGATTTTTAAAGATTTTTCCTATATATTCCTTTGTAAAACTTTGGTCGGCCATTGTGGCCCCACCCTAGCCTGG
The DNA here is from genome assembly GCF_032062105.1 of Saccostrea cuccullata. Taxonomy (NCBI): domain Eukaryota; kingdom Metazoa; phylum Mollusca; class Bivalvia; order Ostreida; family Ostreidae; genus Saccostrea; species Saccostrea cuccullata. The sequence continues at coordinate 5,108 of NW_026925186.1, forward strand.
GGGTCAAGATTTGAACAAACTTGAGTCTACACTACCTGAGAATGATTCCACATGAGTTTCACCTTTCCTAACCCAGTGGTTCTTGAGAAGATTTTTTAAGATTTTTCCTATATATTCCTATGTAAAACTTGGGTTGGCCATTTTGGCCCCGCCCTAGCCCCGGGGCTCATGATTTGAACAAACTTGAAACATAGGTAATCAGAGATTACAGAGCTCACCTCAACGAATGTTGTCTTTAAATAAGGCAAAGTCACACAATTAACCAACAAAAAATGTACATTCCAAAAATGAAAATATCTAAGCAATTTTGATCTGATACTTTGAAGTAGACCAACATAAAAAATTTAAAGTAGTTCTTCATGAAAATGTAATTCAGCATCTAAAGCAAATTTGAGTTTTCATCTCTTGATGCAACATTTGTGCAAGTTTGGTTTATACAATGTTATAAAAGCCTTAAAGTTTTTTGGTAATAGACCTGCAACCATAACTTTAACCTGGTCTATTATCTGAAAAATATATATGTCGAATTCAGCCTCCGAAGCAAGTCCATTAGTGTGCATCCTAAGATATAGTTAATTGGAAATGAAACATACATCAAAAATTAACATTTTCACTCATCCACAAAATGTAGGTCAGATTCAGCATCCGAAGCAAGCCTGGTAGTATGCATCCTAAGATGTATCATCCATGCAAGATTGGTCATTAAAGAACTCATAGTTACTTGGAAATGAAACCTGCACCAAAAACTTTTACTTGTTCACTCAACTGGAAAATGTAGGTCAGATTCAGCATCCGAAGCAAGCCCGGTAGTGTGCATCCTTAGAATTATCATCCATGCAAGTTTGGTCAACATAGGGCTTAAAGTTACTTGCAAATGAAACCTGCTCCAAACACTTTAACCTGTTCACTCAACTGGAAAATGTAGGTCAGATTCAGCATCTGAAGCAAGCCCGGTAGTATCCATCCTTAGATGTATCATCCATGCAAGTTTGGTCAACATAGGGCTTATAGTTACTTGGAAATGAAACCTGCACCAAAAACTTTAACCTGTTCACTCAACCGGAAAATGTAGGTCAGATTCAGCATCTGAAGCAAGCATGGTAGTATGCATCCTTAGATGTATCATCCATGCAAGTTTGGTCAACATAGGGCTTATAGTTACTTGGAAATGAAACCTGCACCAAAAACTTTAACCTGTTCACTCAACCGGAAAATGTAGGTCAGATTCAGCATCCGAAGCAAGCCTGGTAGTATCCATCCTTAGATGTATCATCCATGCAAGTTTGGTCAACATAGGACTTACAGATACTTGGAAATGAAACCTGCACCAAAAACTTTAACCTGTTCACTCAACCGGAAAATGTAGGTCAGATTCAGCATCCGAAGCAAGCCTGGTTGTATCCATCCTTAGATGTATCATCCATGCAAGTTTGGTCAACATAGGACTTACAGATACTTGGAAATGAAACCTGCACCAAAAAACTTTAACCTGTTCACTCAACCTGAAAAAGTAGGTCAGATTCAGCATCCGAAGCAAGCCGGGTAGTATGCATCCTTAGATGTATCATCCATGCAAGTTTGGTTAACATAGGGCTTATAGCTACTTGGAAATGAAACCTACACCAAAAACTGCACCAAAAATGTTAACCTGCTCCAAAAACATTAACCTGGTCATTCCTTTGCTAAAATTGCAGCATCTGAAACTTTGACTGGTACAATGAAACACACTAGAACCATCTTCCATGCATGTCTAATCAATATAGGACATAGAAGTACTTAAAAAGAAAACTGCTCCAAAAAACTTAACCTTAACCCGGGACGCCGACGCCGACGCCGACACCGACGCCGACACCGACGCCGACGCCGAGGGTATTACATAAGCTCCCCCAACTTCGTTGAGGTGAGCTAATTAAAACTACCTCAGGATGATTCCACATGATTTTCATCTTTCCTGTTCTAGTGATTCTTGAGAAGAAGATTTTTAAAGATTTTTCTTATATATTCCTATGTAAAACTTGGGTCGGCCATTTTGGCCCCATCCTTGCCCCGTGGGTCATGATTTGAAGAAACTTGAATCTACACTACCTGAGGATGATTCCACATGAGTTTCATCTTTCCTGGCCCAGTGGTTCTTGAGAAGAAGATTTTTAAAGATTTTTCCTATATATTCCTATGTAAAACTAGGGTCGGCCATTTTGGCCCCACCCTTGCCCCGGGGGTCATCATTTGAACAAACTTGAACCTACACTACCTGAGGATGATTCCACATGAGTTTCATCTTTCCTGGCCCAGTGGTTCTTGAGAAGAAGATTTTTTAAAGATTTTTCCTATATATTCCTATGTTAAACTTGGGTCGGCCATTTTGGCCCCATCCTTGCCCCGGGGGTCATGATTTGAACAAACTTGAATCTACACTACCTCAGGATGATTCCACATGAGTTTCATCTTTCCTGGCCCAGTGGTTCTTGAGAAGAAGATTCTTAAAGATATTTCCTATATATTCCTATGCAAAACTTGGGTCGGCCATTTTGGCCCCACCCTTGCCCCGGGGGTCATGATTTGAACAAACTTGAACCTACACTACCTGAGGATGCTTCCACATGAGTTTCATCTTTCCTGGCCCAGCGGTTCTGGAGAAGAAGATTTTTTAAAAAATGCCATTAATTTTTAACAAATTCATGATTATCTCCCCTTGGAAAAGGGCGTGGCCCTTTATTTGAACAAACTTGAATCCCCTTTACCCAAGGATACTTTGTGCTAAGTTTGGTTGAAAATGGCCCAGTGGTTCTTGAGAAGAAGATGAAAATGTGAAAAGTTTACAACGACAACGACGACAACAACGACGACGACGACAGACAACGGACAGATTGTGATCAGAAAAGCTCACTTGAGCCTTTGGCTCAGGTGAGCTAAAAAGTAAAATGTCTGCGCCACTGTGTGGTGTACAAAAGATTGGGGCTTGTGTTTACTATAGAAAATAAATAATTTTAAATGTATTAAATCTCTCTGCCCTAAATAATAAAAGTACACACCATGAAGTTGCATGAACATTACAAAGGAACAGATTCAGAGCATATTTAGGATTCTTATACATGTATGGTATATATTCTTTCAAAGAGACTTAAATTTACTTTAAATTGAGGCATAATTTTCTGACTTCACCCCTAAATTAAGCCACATTTAATGTTGCTGGTGTGGAAAGTCTATCATAAATAAATCTTGGTGAACTACATGTATGGTATATTGAAAATCTGTATCTCTCAAAAACCATGGATAAATTGAAGTGAGTTAATTGGAAGTCCCAACCAACCACTTTCTCTGTAAACACCAACATTTCAAATCCTTGGATATTTCAAACTTTTATCTTATCATTAGTGATAATGATGTTTGAAACAGGGCTGTCCTTAAAAACTGAAATTGTCAAGGAGACATTTGGAAAGTATAGAAGGGGATCAGGGGTTCACTTCCTAAATGGGTGTTTAGGTGGAATATAAAAAAAATCTGCATATTATACAGGTTGGGAAATTTGCCGACGCCGGCCGGGTCTCTAGACACCCCTGAGTTTGACTGTGTGACATGAAGACAAAACTGTACTTTGAGGGTTCTTCCTTCTCTCCATAAAATATCATGGTCCACTTCTTTCTCCTTCTGTTGTGCTTCTGTTGGATTGTACAAGAAAGAAGAATCCTGCATAAAAATAAAATAAAATTAGCAAATCTTATAACACATACTAATTAAGGACATTTATATACAGATTTACTGTAAACATGGTAAAAGCTTATCTTAGCATTAAAAATATTTCAGAGGCTTTCGCACTGTTTTGAACATACTAACTCTGAAATGCATGCTAACATATATAGAGAGCGAAACTTGAGCTCAAATGGATGAACTTAAGTAGTAAATAATGAGAATCAAAAATCAAACTAGTATTTTTTTTTAATTTTTGATTGTGTACTTTCACAATAAGTAATTTTTCTACATATTAACAGATCATTTTATAAAGCATGTGACAGACATAAACCACATTTCAATTCAATTCAATTCACTTTATTGACAATTACCATGTCGGCATACAGTCATGAACATGAATAACATAACATAAATCAACACAATTAATACAAGCATGATATACAAAGTGAGAAATATGAGGTGAACAAAATTGTGTATTTCTCAATATTAATATTCATTTTTGACTTTCTTTTCTGATGTCAAAGCACTTTTTCAAGAAACAACATATCCTTCTAGCAGTTGAAATATTTGTAGGATTGACAATTTTTCTAATGGGGTTATCACTAGTATATGTGTTAACATTAAATATATCATTGTAATTCCATCTATATTGATCATACTTTGGACAATAAAGAACAAAATGTTTTTCGTCTTCAACAAAAAATTTACATGAATAACATAAACGTTTTTCTCTAGGAATAGGGGGTTTACAGTATCTACCCGTTTCAATATACAGTGGGTGGGCACTGATCCTTAATTTTGTTAATAGAGATCTACAACTTTTCTTCAGGGGTAGTTTTAAATAACTTTGCAGTTTGTATTCATCTTGATTCACAATTTTGCTATAAAATGCTAACTTTCCAGAGTCTGATTTGTTAACTTTTTTCAGTTGTTCATATATCTTGTTTTGGTAATGTTCTTGTAATTTGTTTTTCAAAGTTATGTGAGATATTTCCAAAGAACTAATATTTAATTTTTGTAGTAATGAAGACAGTTTCTTTTGCCAAGATATTTTAGATACAAGATTTTTGTCTTCCTTAAATGCAGATACCACTAAATAATTGTTATAATCATGTTTGCATTCCATTTCCTTCAGTCTCATATAATATTTTAACATATATTCATAACACAAATAGTACAAAGGAAAACAACCCAACTCACATAAAACAGCTAGATTTGATGCCTTTCTATGTACCCCTAGTATGTCTTTAAATATCAAGTGCTGTGTTTTTTCAAAAGGAAACTGGTCTGAAGACATTAAATCACATTTAAAGTCAGTTATCCATATTTCAGATCCATATGTTATAATTGGTATTATCATTGACTGATAATTAATTTCAACATAATTTCAGCAGAAAAATTAACATTTGCAGGAAAATTTGATTTAATAGCGTAATATGCTTTTCTAGCACGTTCTGATAGCTGTTCAGCAGCAAATTTCATTTTCCCATCAGATCTAAACACAACACCCAAATATTTATATTCATTTGTTATGTTAATCATTTTGTGATTATAATAAAATCTAAATGATGCTTCATCAACAGATTTTTTTGAAAAAATCATAACATCTGTTTTTTCCATATTAACACACAATTTCCAGTCTGAACAATATTTTCCTAAAATATCTATACAATTTTGTAGACCAACTTCTGATTCTGATACAAGGACAAGATCATCAGCAAAAAACATATGATTAATTGGCATAGTATCTAGATAAGCAGGATATGTACTTACATTCTTGAAATAATTCACAAAATCATCAACAAAAATATTGAAAAGTGTTGGACTTAAATTATCACCTTGCTTGACTCCTCTATTTGCTTTAAATTTCTCGCTCATTTGATTGTCTTTTTTACAAGAATAGTATGTGTTTGAATACATGTCTGTTAAAAGTTTGAGAAAGTTACCACCAATACCCTTTTTATTTAATTTGAATAAAAGTGCGGATCTCCATACAGTATCAAATGCTTTTGAAAAATCTACAAAACACACATATAAATTCTGTTTCTTTGCATAAAGATATTTGTTTACAAGTGTTTTTAATACAAATATATTGTCTGTGGTCCTATGTCCTTTTCTAAATCCAGATTGATATTGGCTTAGTAGGTTATTTGACTCAAGATAATTATCTAAGCGTTTCTGTAGAAGGCCTGTAAAAAGTTTTCCTAAACAACTTGTAACACTGAGACCTCTATAATTGTTTGCATTATTAGGGTCACCATTTTTGTATAATGAGGTAATAAGTGATAGGTTCCATTCGTTGGGCATTTTTCCATTTTTAAGTAAAATATTGAACAGTTTTGTAAGAACTGGTAAAAGAGAATTATTGTTTGTTTTAATAAATTCATTTAAGATTAAGTCAGGCCCAGCACTTTTGCCATTTTTCAGCTTTAAAATGCTTAGTTTTATTTCATCTTGAGTAAACAAAAAGTCTAATGGACTTGGTTCAGTATTTAGTTCAGTAAATTTGTATTTTGAACTTTCTTCATCAGCATATTGTATGTTCAGTAGAGATTTGTAATGATCAACGAATTCTGAAATTCCAATTGCTTCTGCATTAGTTTTCTTTGATTTATTTTCTTTTATCTTATTCCAAAATTTATTAGAGTTTTGTGGTGAAAGCGAGTTTATTTCTTCTGCTATACTATTGTAAAAAGTTGATTTAAGATTTTTCCTTAATTTATTATAATTTTTTCTACAGTTTGCGAAGGCATGTTTTAGTTCACAGTTGTTTGGATATTTGTGTACTTTCTTTCCTAAATTTCTAACTTCTTTTCGTAAAAGTAGATAATCTGTGTTCATCCATTTTGGTTTTTGTTTATTTTTTCTAATTGATTTTGTAAATTTTGCAGGTTTAAATGGAACACTTTTATTTGCTGCATTAATTATAATATTTGACAGTTTATCGACAAGATCATTTGAATCATATGTGTTATCATCATATATTTCATCTAGTAAATTATTCAACATAAGTATTTGATTTTTTGTTTCTTCCTCATTAATAGCTTCTACATATTGGTTTTTACAAGTGCTTGACCAGAGGTATTTCCCCTTTAAAGAGTGTATTTTATATTTTTCCTTACAAAACAGGTCCATGTTCATATGTACACTTGCAGTTATAAGACAATGATCTGATATTTCTGTTGGAGGTAATACATTGAAATGTTCGATCTTATGGTACAACTGACTTGATGCCAACATATAGTCAACAGTGCTTGAACCATTAGAATTAAAAAATGTGAAATAGCCAAGTGAGTCACCAAGAAATCTTCCGTTCAGGATAGATAATCTATATGTTTTGCAAATATCAGTGAGTAGATGTCCATGTAAATTTGATGTCTTATCGAGTTGGTTTCTGTTCACTGAAATGTCAGGCTCATATATGTTTTCTGGCAGAGGGCAATCCAAAAATGTATCATTTAGTGTGTCATGTTGTATAAAGTCTTGAAGCCCCCCAGTGCGAGCATTAAAGTCTCCACAAATAAAAATCTCTCCTTTACTTCTGTAATTTGCAATTTCATTTTCTAAATTAGAAAATACTTCTTCAGATTTAGCTTTATTTATATATGGTTTTATATAACAGAAACAAAAATAATATGAATCACTATTCTGTTGTGAATTTGTGTTTTGAATGTTAGTTTCCAGCCAAATGCTATTTTCACTTTGAAATACTTTTTTTAAAGTGTTTGTATATTGTAGGTTTTATATATATATATGTAATCCACCTGATGGTCTACCCCTTTTCTTTATCTTTTTTGAGTTCAAAACAAATGGTGGAGAAAATCCTGGAAAATTTCTTGTTGAATCCTTAAGCATTGTTTCAGCTAAACAAACAATATCATATTTTGTACACAAGTTTTGTAAAAGATCATCATTTAACTTTTCATCACTGAGGCCATGCACATTCCAGTACACAATATTTAGTGATGTCATTTCAAAATTATTAAGAAAAATCAATCTAACATTCTGACAGTGACATAAAAAAAAAAAAAAAAATATAGAAATGGCAGATACGTGTACATGTATCATATTTACAACAACTATTTTAACACAACCAAGAATATACTTAAGTAGTCGTCTATTCTACTTCAATTTAACAACACACAACCTGAGTAAAAGAAAAAATAATAATAATATACATGTAATAAAGGAGTATTATGGCATAGATTGTGACTAGATTGGATGACTGGTTAATGTATCATACTGATCTTTCATGTATCTATAAGATTTTTAGCAACTGTTCAAGAAGCTCTTTCATCTGAGATTCCTTCGATGTTTGTTCTTCAACGTTTTGGCTCCGCGGTTTTTTTTGTAGTTGATGATTATTTTGGTGGAATCGTTCTTTAGTGTATTGGTACTGTTGCCATTCTTGGTTCGCTTGCCATGGGTTACTGTGGTGATGTTGTTTTCTCTGTTGATAATGACTTTGACTATTTTGGTGATGTTCTCCTTTGTGGTACAGATTATTTTGCGATTCAGGCCTTTGGTATTGGCTGTATGGCTTCATACCCAAATGTGGATTAAGGTGATGTTTTATCATGACGACCAGATTTTTTCTTCCTACATTACTAAAATGCACTCCATCCCTTGTGTAGTTTTGAGGGTTTTCCGGTGATATTTTGTTCATTTTGATGAAGTTTACACCATTTTCCTCGCATAGTTCCCTTAGTTTCCTGTTGGTCTCTGCAACTTTTTGGTTGTATGGACTGTCTCCGCATCTTTCAAATATGGGTAAAATGTGAAAGACACAATTTTTTGGATTTTTCATGATCATTTCTTTAAATTTGCGTGAGACTTCTTCTGGGTTTTCATTCGACAGGTCATTACATCCAACTCCTATGACTAAGTGTTTGGGAGATGTTATATGCTGAATGTGTTCCATTGCTCCCTTAATGTTCTTTTTCCCTGCGCCTAGTACCGTTATCCTTAAATCTTTGTTCTTGTACATCCATTTTGGGTCTAACCATTTTCCATGGGAGTCCATGATGATTTCGATGGGCAGATCTTGTTTGTTTAATGGTGTTTCAGATGGTAAATCTGACCTTGTTTGGTGCATTGCATCTGATTCTTCAACATCAGGTGAGAGGGCTTCATATCTATTGGCAGTTGGAATTAGACATTTAACACTTGTATTGGCATTCTCTTCCAACAACACATTCACTTCTGAATCATTGAATTTCTCTTCAATTTTCTTTTCCTTCCGTTGTTCTTTTTTAATATTTTCTGCCTCATTTAGAGCAACAGTTGAACTTTGGTATCTTGAACACTGATATCTCAAACATTAAGGAATCTGATGTGTCGAAGTGATTTGGAGGTCCCCACCGCTTATACTTTTAATATTTTACCCCCAGTATCTCAAATCATTGGATATCTCTAAGTTTTTTCTCAGTACCATTGAGTTCAAGATGACGACTTTTAATATTTTACCCCCAGTATCTCAAATCATTGGAAATCTCTAAGTTTTTTCTCAGAACCATTGAGTTCAAGATGACAAAAATTTAACAGTACATCTGTTTGATACAGTATAACATTTAGAATGTCCAGTGCATAGCAAGTATTTTATGCATGATTATTGATTATATCACAGGAGCCTGAAGCTTTTATCGTCAAAAACAAAAATCTGGAAAACAAATTTTTCCATCCTAAACTTAAATTTTTTTTCCAGATTTTTTTTTGTTGGACAATAAAAACTTTAGATTCCTGTGATTTAATATATAAGACAATTTTAGAGAATTTTATTGACCTGGGTGTATTCCTATGACTTAATTATCCATGGGGCATATGTCAAAAATGAGTTGAATGAGTGCAATTAACTGTTCCTGGGATTATAGAAGGTCAGTGATGACAGAAAGATGGAACAGGGTAACACTATATGCCCTCTGCATTTTTAATTGGAGGGGGGGGGATAAAAATAATGTAAACATTTACGTTATTGTACAGTTTGTACTCTTCTATAGGTACAAGTGAGCTTCCTAATCCTTTAAAAATATAGGAGCAAACCACTCTTAAGTTTTATTCTGGATGTATGAAGGGAAAAGGTATTACAAATTTCATCATTCATCTGGGTTCATTATTGTCTCTATTTTGCCTGTACGGCTGAAAAGATTCACAGAAATATCAATACTTTCAATATAATTTTTTGATTCATCAATTTACTCTCTTGATTTTCTGTTCTATATGTTTTATTTTTTTTACAATGGGGTTCAAATTCATAGATTTTGTTCAACGTCAGTTTGATGTTAGTGGGTTCGACCTCATTTGGATGTTTGACACACTTCAGCATGTTAAGGGAGAACATGGAGACAAAGAAAGTTTCAGAACAGGCTTTCGCCAGGTCCAGGAAAATCACTATATTTAGCTATATAGGTAAATTTACCTATATAGCTTTATTTACCTATAAAATATAGCTATATTTAGCTATTTTGGAATAAGATTCTGTTTTATGAAAAGCAGACAAAAAGTCGCATGTAAATTATAACTGAAATATTTTCTAAAAGGATTGATAAAAACAACCTAGGGCATAGATAGTAAAAACATTGCCTCTTATAAACACTTTTTAACCAAAAAAAGCATCTCTATTGTTTGGATAGCTGGAAGTGCGGTGAGGCATGACTAAGTGTGATTGCCTTGCATTGTGCTCAATTATTACCAATCAATTATCTTGTTGACCAAAACTGCTTTCCTTTGTTAAAGTAGCTGCTTACTCACAGATTAACTGTTATAGATAGCCCCAAAACTTTTAGATCTTTGATTGCAATTGCACAAAAGGAGAAACATTTTTATAAGTGTGTTTTTGGTGAATTGTTTTCAGTCCATTTCAAAGTTGAAAACTAATACTGCCTCATTATGCGACTTTTTTTCTGCTTTTCATAAACAGAAAATTATTCCAAAATAGCTAAATATAGCTAAATTTTATAGGTAATTAAAGCTATATAGGTAGATTTACCTATATAGCTAAATATAGTGATTTTCCTGGACCTGTTCGCTGCTAGTATTGAGAGGAACAATCTGAACCTTATGATTTGTTTTCTTATTAGAATGAATTATATCGAAAACAAATTGAATTGTGACACAATACGTATCATATCATGGAGGGGGGCGTAAAGGTCCAGTCCTGATTTAGTTTTCGATTATTTTAGGTAAATAAACAAAACTGTATCAATCATTGATTTTCTTCATTTACCTGTATATTCCACCAATGTGTGCCAACAAAGTTTGAATAATGACCTAACTGTAATGTAACTATTTCTCTGGAACACATTTTTTCTTCGTTGAAATTTTTTAAAAAGAGAAAATAGTGATAAATTTCTTCTGAATTTTCACATGCTGCAATTTGGTCAAAGTATGAATAGAACTTGATAGTTTTGTTTCAGCGATGATTTAATAAAGCGTTGTTTTGATCTTGCATGTGAATATGTAAATTAAAAACCATGATTGACTGGACAATAATTTTCCGGGATAATCAGCGACGGGCTCGAGAAATAAAAGAATCAAATTCGCTTTCAAATTGTCTTCGATAAATAAATCATACAAAATAAAAACAACGATTAATTATGATTCTCGAAGGAAAAAATCGGTTGCGTTGTTTAAATATTATAATAAATTAGTTACCGTACTTTGAAGAATGCAGCAAAATAAAAATTCACTTTCATTAAAACTTCTTTGTCAAGTTGTAGCATTCCTCCTCAACCTTGATATCTATTTTGGCAATCAAAGTTTGACAGAAATGTGTGAATATTTTGTTTCAAAGATAAGCAGGCGATAAGAGCTTCTGGATTAAAAAAAAAAAAAAAACTCACTCCACACAAGTGTAAAAGATATTGTCAGAATGGTCTAGTCTTCCAGCGCCTTAACGGCAGCGTGCAATGGCACTGAGAAAGATTCTGGATTGTTATGGTCTGCTGGGGTAATAATGTATTGTAAACCGCTTTGAGTAGCATTTATGCTAGAAAACCGCTACATAAAAAACAATCATTATTCAAAAAAAAGGCTCACGTACGCTCTCTTCTCAGTGACGTATACGTAGCATCGTTTTTGAAAGTAGGGGAAGGGGCCAGCAAGAAAAAAATTGACTTATCTGAAATAAGTTGACAAGCAAAAAAGGAGGAAAATTTCATTGGCCAAACTAGAAAATCCTATTTTGTGTGTGTGTGTGTGGGGGGGGGGGGGGGGGGGGGGTATAGGCAACCTTTTCTCCAACACAACTTCTTTCAGTATCAAATTTTCTTCATACACAATTACTACATTACCCTTATAACACTTTCCTTTAGCCAAAAGCCAAAAGTGGGGGGTGGGGTGTAGACCAGCCTTTCAATGAACATTTCAAAAGTAAAAGTTATGTTTGAAAAAAAAAAGTGGGAAGGGGCAGCCCCCCCCCCCCCCCCCAGGTTGCTACATGCCTAGATAATAATGAATTAGTGAAAAATCAATTGATCTTTTAAAATTCTTCTTCTCAAGAACTGCTGGACCATCAGAGATGAAACTCATGTGATATCATCCTCAGTAGTGTAGATTCAATTTGTTCGAATCAGGACCCTGGGGATAGAGTGGGGCCACAGTGGACGATCAAAGGTTTACATAATTGAAATACATAGGAAAATCTTTAAAAATCTTTTTCTAAAGAACCACTGGACAAGGAAAGATGAAACTCAGATGGAATCATCCTCAGGTGTGTAGATTCAAGTTTGTTCTTTTTTCATTAAGCAGGGAGCACAGACTCTCTGAACTTGATTGTTTATTCAGAAAACTCTCATCATTCACAAACAAAAGATTCACTTTTTTAAAGATGTATATACATGTAACTTAGAGTGTTTCCCATTTTCTTGAATTTGATTGATCTCATAGTTAAGCAAAAAATTAATGCCCTCCTCTTGAAAGGTTATATTAAAAGTGCACATGCAATAGCATAACTATTCTTATTTATATGTATATGTTTTTTTTTTTCTCTCTCAATGTTTTAACTTGAATCGCGATGTCGTGCATATTTCACTGCATGTCACTTCAAAAGCCAACTTAATTAATTCTACCCACTATAGAGAAACAAAGAAAACAAAATCCATGAACGTTTTTGACTTGAGATTCCCTGATATTCTGACATTTCTCTGAAATGACATTCATGGTGTCAAATTCTTTGAACACTCGTTTTAAGACACATTTTTGTCCTTCTGATAAATAAATCTATTGAATTAAATTTCTCTGTTCTCCATGTGTTGTACATGACCTTGTCAACAACTGTCATAACAACATAGCCATTTCAGCATCGATGAGTCCAAGGGTTCGTGTCATTAATGACTTTTTAACATGTTTTATGACATTTTCACACATGGTTCTGTTTTTCAAAACATGTTTTCTTAAAGTGCAGATTTAACATAAAAAAATCTGTCTGCTCAGTACATAGGGATCATGAATTCAAATGGAAGTCTGTCTTTTTGGCCTCTTGGTATATTAATGTTGCTAGGCTAAAAAATATGAAACATTATATCACAAATATTTATAAACTAATACAAGAGACCTGTTCAACAGAGCGAACGTTCGCGAGCGCTCGCCAAAATTCCTTATACATGTACCTCCAACAGAAATGTTCGCGAGCGCTCGCTCTGTTGATCTGACCCAAGGTCCATAGGAAATAAATTCAGGTGGAGGCATAACTAAACATTTTTAGTTGGGATGGTACACGGTAATTTTTTTAGCAAAAAATCTAAGGTTACCAGAAAGCTATATAAAAGAGATATGTTTTATAAAGTACGTTACATGTAATCTATCAGGGAAAATAAATTTAGGACAGGAGGGGGGGGGGGGGGCTTGGTTCCTCGGACCATGCATACAAAATCCAATTATGAGACTGGTCTTGCATATTTTTGATATATTTCCACCCCCTCTCTCCTCCATGTCTCGTATCCTCAAAGAAATAGGAGAGATTTCTTCTTTGAATACATGAAGTTTTTGTTTAGATTTTTGGTAAGCCAAGTTTTACCAACTTAAATTACAAGAAGTGCTGAAAATCAGTTTTCATGTGTAAAGTGAATGAAATTGTCCTTTATTAATTTTCAGTCTTAAGTTTAAAAAGTGTCATGTAATTATTTTCAACTTTAGATTGAAAATAAATAAAAAACAATATGATAGTTTAAAAATTAAAAAAACTTAAAATTAAATTTTATTCAACGACATTTAATCGAATTTAATTAATGACAGTTTTCTTGTACAAATTAAAATTTTAATAAGTCATTGTTTCTGAAAAAGTAAATGCTCAAAACAATTTTATGGCAATATTTCAAAAACTTTATCTTTAAAAGAAATATATAAATGTACATTTTTTTTTATTCGAGTGTATACACTTTCGATTTAAATTAACGACGATTTTTTTTAAAAAGTACACAGAATTATAATTTCTAATAAAAGGCGTTTTCAAAAATGTGGTCACTTTAAATCATTTTTTTTTAAAATAACGCCCATCATATATGTATTTGTTCAGTCAGATATTTTTCCATTTGAAAATTCAATAAATAAAAAAGTCAACTAGAAGGCTATATCATACAATTTTAAGTACGGACGTTTTGTCTAGACTGTCTTCAGAAAGACCACCCACGGAATTTTGGCGGAAGAAATGTTGATTTTTATAATTGCATTGACAATCATACTTATAGAAATGTCCTTGTTAAAGCGAAAAAGCAACGTTTCAAGGGCGTAATTTGTTTATATACATGTATTGTACTTTAATTTTATCCTAATTAAAATTTCTATCAAGTTACTCTATTTTCCATCTTGTAATGTCTCGTCAAAACAATAGTATTTAATAATGTAAACAAACAATGGTTTATTTGTCAAACTTTTTTCTGATCTAAAGAAATAAATGTTTGTTACATGTATACCTATTATTGTATCAATATGGGGATTTCTTTAAACTTAGATAAAGAAAATTACAGATATTGGAAAAATGTCAAAGAATGAGGGCGCTTTTGATTGGCTTTCGGCAGGAATCTGGGCGTAATTGAAAAGTGAAAATTCTATCAACATGTCACATGAAATTTTAACATTCTCTTTATCTATCGGGTTCTTGTGCAACAGGAAAGGAAAATATTTTCCCGAAATTGAGCTTTGATTTGCTAAAAAATAACTTGAAAGTTGGCCAGATAAGACATTTGGTACAAAATGGTGCATTTTTAAACACGTTTTTATAAAAATTTTCTATGTCTGGGTCTTCTCTCCATGATTTTGAAATGTTATTTATGTGTATTTTAATTCAAAGAAACGAATACACTTTTTTAAAGAATGGAGAGAAGACCCAGAGACCACAAAATGAACTTTCCCCCCAAAAATCCAAATGTGTGAATGTGGTGCTTCTTTGTCCTTTTAAAACCATTTGTGTATGTATAGCGGTGAAAGCTCAGTAAGTTGGGCTACCTGTTCAGTGCACTGGAAGCGAAAAGTTTTTGGTTCGAGCCTGGCATGGGGCGTTAATTTTTTTCCTTGCAAACAACCATTTATTTTGTCAGTTACGTTTTATGTACTGATGTATTAAAATTTTGAATTAGATAAATTTTGGATCAGTTTGGTTTTCTATAGCGAAATCAATTCTAATCTTCTATTCTATAATGTACATGTACACGTATCATGCATCCGTGCATTAAATATTTTAGGTGTTTATTTTTTGTGAAACATTACTATGTTATAGTACCCCTAGGAAAAACGGACATAAATGTTACAATCTGACTAGCTATGTTCAGCCAACCAAATCATGGACATTTAAACCATAAATGTTTCGTACAAATGATTCCTGCAGATCATTCGCCAAATACGCCCATCTTCTTTTTATTTAAAGTTTGATCTGACAAAATCTGATAAAAAAACTATAAAAAATTCCATTAACATGTGATGAAATATATTGAGATAACAAACAGTATTCGAGCTCAAAAGTCTATTAAACAATACAAAATAGGAGCAGAGCAAACACGGACCTCCAAAACATCAGAGGTGGGATCAGGTGACATGGAGGAGTGAGCATCCCTTGACGCCCGGTCACACGTCCTTGTCATGATCGGGAAATAACAGAAAAATCCGTCGCGTGTAAATAATGGCCCAACAGCCAGCATGATAAAAAGCTGAAGAGAAAACCAAATATTTCCATGAAAGAAAAATTTTATATAAAGATAAAACATACCTGGTATTATACAAATATTGTTTTTTTTTTAGGTCAATACTATGATTCAGCCACCTGATGAATACAATATCCACCGATCATTTGTTTGATGTCATCCAATCAGAAAGATAGATATTAGTCAATAATACACAATCGATATAAATATTAACCAGAATTTTTTTTTATATATTAATTATTTTGGCATCAATGCAATAAAAGACACATTTCCCCTTTGTTTTTAAATTCCGGGTCAATGAGAATTGCAAAAAATATTCATTTTTGCTTTCCTCGAAGGATGGAAAAGAGGGAGTGACTTCTCATGTATTTCAATGCTGTACATTTTAGTTATGAGGTCTCCCGAAGTCTCCAAATATAGTATAATGATCGTAGTAAGTAAGATCATTTTACATTAGACGGATAGACAATGTCATGCAGATTACGCGACAATAATGCTTCTAAAAAGATTTGAATCATCATAACTAAGTATCTAACGCATATTAAGATCATTTTTACTAAATAATATTTAAGAAATAAGGTATCATTTTTTGAGTTTTATTGAGATGTAAAACGGGTTGGTCACGTGATCAAATCCCATAAAGCCCGAAGGGCTTTATGGAAGATTTGATCATGTGCCAACCCGTTTTACATCTCAATAAAACTCAAAAAATGATACCTTATTACTTATATTTACATTTGTGACTTATTCATACTTTATATTTGCCTGATTGTTACTTTTAACATGTGAAATGCCTTAATTTTTCAAACCCAACGGCATGTATGTAATCCGCTAAACGCGCGTCGACCCTTTATGACGTCACAGAGAAATTACGTCGAACGTTTATCCAAACGCACATCTATGACCTCTTGACCCCATACCTGTATTTACACAGTTATAAAAACGCTTGCCTTTAGTAGTGTTATATAAAGGAAAACATTTGCAAATGTAAATATTTGACTATAAACTCTCAAAATAGTTCCAAGCGACATTAAATGAATTTGAAATTGTATATAAAAATAAACGCATGGATAATTTTAGTTATGTGCATTCTTAAAACAACACTTTTAAGGTGCAAAAACGTAAACATTGTCAAGTCGTTAGTGTTCAACAATGTGTTGTTTTGGCGACAACAAAGTTTTATTAGATACGATATTGTGCTATTGTGCTACCTGTTAGAATTTTTGATGAGCGTTTCATTAAACATCAACAAACTGTTTAGCAAAGAGATATTGCACAAATTTGTGGTTTTTAAAACCGGCAATAATTAACTTTCAATTTATAAATAATTCCACATTTTAAAAATTTTTTTTACCCTATTGTAAAGTAGTCTTTGTTGGTATTGCTTTACATATAACAGTCATTCCCGTATAATTCATACAAATGAAAAAACGCTATGTCGCCAATACATTTTCAAAGCTATGGTTACTGATATTCAAATTATTCCTTGAGGCTTTATGTTAACATATTTTGTCACACAAAAAAACATTAGCTGTGATATTTTTTGATATTTTTTCTCCGAGTATTTACACAAAAGGAAGCCCGGAATTGTGTAAAAGGCGATGTCGCCATCGTATACCTTGCAGTTTGAATGTGCATTACCTGGTCGCATTTTGTTCTAAACAAACAAAAATTGTTTTAATTAATGAAGAAACATGTCAAAATCATATAAATGAAACTTTCATTGATAAATGAATAACGATTTTTAAACAAACCTTTGATCATCGCTGTCGCTAAATTTCACCTAACCTACCGTTACAGTTTTTGAATATTTTTTAAGATAATACAAAATATCGTTAGTAAAGCTAAAACTGTGTTTTTGTGCCTAATATATATTAAAACTTTAGCACAGAATCTTTTTTTAGGCAAATCAATAAAACCGTGTTCAAAATTTTTAAAAATATGGATTTTTTATAATGTCGCATATAAGAACCTAACCTACGTGACGGTGATTGTGAAGAAACAGAGGCGATGTGAAGTACTATTTCAAAGCAGTTGATTGACACCAATGGGTATGTCCAGTAAACAAAAAACAAATGTAAGGAAAGTTAAACAACAATTCAGAAATAAAGATATTATTGATGGTTCTAACCTCCGTAACCTCTAACCTCCGTTACAGAAAAGCAACAAAATCTGACGTGTGCAACATTTCAGGTGTTTAAACCTACCAGATAATGCTGGAAGTTTACTCTTGAAGTTGACAACAAAATGTAATATAAAAATCATAATGCGTTTAAAGCATAAAATAAAGGTATTTTTGAAAATATTATGGTAAAAATGGCCTTAACTTAGATGTTTTTGCATATTACAAATAAAAATGATAGTGTTTTTTTTTTCGTTTTGTAAATGTCTAATATTCCGTAATGCGTATGGGCACAAAAAGGTCACCCTTATGTGAACTATCAGCGGTGTACAGGAAAATTATACTCGTTTATACGTAAAACCAGCGATGTTACGGAGGTTAGGTTTTTCTGCAAAAAATGGATTTTTGTGTCTTTTAGTGAATTTTTCATATATTATGATATATTAACTTCTTAAAATGCTTGTACCATCAATGTTTAGTTTTATAAAATAAGTTTTCTTAAAATTTATGTTGATGTGTGACAGTCACTTCACAATGATTCAATAAATCACTTCATTATTACAAGTTTCAGTTAGGTATTTCGTAACGGAGGTTAAAATTATTTGTTTTGTTTTTTAAATTTAAATGTATTTGCCTAAAAACGTTAACACAAATATTTTTTTTACAAATAAATATTGTTTTCTAATTGTTTTTTATTTAAATTCACAATTAGGTAAACGCAATCACATCGATTGTTCGAAACGAAGCTTGTATATTTTGTAACGGAGGTTATAAAAGTTTAAATCTTCACTTTCACATTTGCAGTTAAAAAGACAATAATATATTCATAAATATTTGATTAAGTTGATTGACCCTTAATAATGATGAGCGACATAAGTTTGTAAAGCCAATAGGAAGTCTAAAATTCGGTTTACTCTTTTTGTAAATATTCAGAATAACCTCCGTAACGAAACACACTTTTTGGTAAATTGCTTTAAAAAAGAGGGGAAAACTGTTTAGTTCTTCTCTTTATTGTGTAAATACATTCTTTTTAAAGTGTGTTTGACACGTTTTACAAAGTAATTTTATCTCTTAATCTTCAAAACGAGTTTGTGTAACCTCCGTTACAATTTTGGAGCAATTTGTATATCAACATTTCTTTAAAAAGTGGTTAATTTATAATCAGATAAGGTCTTTAATTTTCAAGATATATCCTTTTATTTTTCAAATCAAGTGGTCAAGTAATGTAATAATCTGTTTGCTTGGCAATATTCCTACTGGAAAATATAGTTTATTTTATTGTCCAAAAATTCTTTTATCTGGATTTACACATATTTAGTCAATATTTTTTATGTTTGCAGTTTAGAATTTCTTCGGTCATAATTTAGTTGTATATTGATAAAGCTTCGAAGTTCAATAAAAATTAAAATATGAAAAAAGACTTTGATAACTTTACAGCTGCTTTTTCTGAGTTATAACCTCCGTTACGGAGTTCTTGCATATGGTGAGTTGGAATAGTCATAAAAACTAAACAAAGAAAGATTAACGTGTAAAATTTCATTTTATTAATGAAGGATGTTTACTTTATCAATCAAACACAAAATTATATCATTGCTCTTAAATTCGTTTTTCAATACTACGGACTTGGTAATTGTATGAATTATACGGGAATGACTGATAAACGAACAAGAGCATGAACATCTCCAGGTTCTATGCAATAAAATCAGAACAGGCCTGGAATTTCTTTTATTTCAGTTTTTTTCCTTCTCTGCATTTCACATATTTCACTGAAAAAAAGCCTCTTTTTCTCTTTTCCTCTGTACTTAAACTATAAATGTCTGTAATGTTCTCTGACTGAATAAAGAACTGAAGAATTTAATAAACTTTTAATTACATGTACCAATCGACAATGGGTAGATAAACAATAAACAATATGGTCTGATAAAATATTAAACTTACCCAATCAATCAATTGTGAAATATAAACCTTTTATACATCTAATGAAGGTATATTACTGCGTAAGTAAGGGAAGTTGACGATTGAAAGTTAAAGTCAACTCGTACTCTACAGCAGTTGATCCCTGAGCAGTTGGTTAGAGCGTCTGCTCTAGAGTCATGGAGTAAGG
>NW_026925187.1:0-25541 GCF_032062105.1 Saccostrea cuccullata
AACAAAGAATACTTACATTTTATGATTTTACTACATGGATCTCAATGTAGAATTTAGTACTTCTACAGTCGACTGCAGGTCTTTTAAGTCCTTTGATAATTTAACGATATCAGTATTAAGTCTTCTCATGATAAAATTAGCAAGTTTCCTATTCCAAAAAGTGTTGACAAAGTAAGTTGTAAAAAGATTGTTTTTGTTCAAAGTTGATGTTGATTTTATTTTGTTATCTTCAGTTTATTATTTTAGGTAATCGATTTCTTTATGTATCCTTGTTTAATAGCAGTTCACATTCATACATCTAAAAGAAAAGATTAGCAACAACAAAAGGCACCCCTCTTAAGAATACTTTGTTTTCAAAGTCAACGACATGTCATCATTAAAATTTTTTTTTTTTTTTACCATTTCTGGATTTAATTCTTAAAAATAAATACGTTTCATTATTAAATCTACAATTTACTAGTTAATTTTTGCGTAGAAAATCCTAAGAATTGATTAAATTTCTGTTTGATAAAATGCTTAAGGATTTTTTTTTAACTTTGTACTACAAAAATAGTTTATTCACTTTTACATTGTATGCAGTATTGTTTTGATGTTATTGACACTGATAAAACACAAACACATGTATTCAATATGAGTAGCAACTAAGAAAATGGGATCTTTTACATCGTAAGTACAGAATAAAAGGTACATAGACCCAATAAAAGTAATGGTGATGTATTTATGTGAGAAAAAATCCCATATTTTTGCTGTGTTTATTTTCTATAACATCGAGGCCATAAAACTTCCGTTCAGCACTTGAAATCGGTATTACAAAACATCAGTTACTGTATTAAACTATATTTTTATATGCTCATGTGTCATTATAGAGTCTTATGATAAAAACATTGCGACATTTAAGTCCGGACACGACAAAGTCCAACTTCCGTACCCTTTCGAAAAGACCTACATTAGATTTTTTTCTATATTTTGATGGGATTTTTTATTCTGACCTCATCATGTCAATCTCAACTTCCACATTGTAGTAGTTTTCTCATAAACCTCTGTCAAAACCTAAAATCCCATGGGAGAATGACGGGATTTTTCATCCCACCAAAAATCCCACCAAAATCCCATGGGAGAAAAAGTACTGTGGGATAATTTCTCCCACATGGGAAAAAAAATCCCACGGTTGTGGCAAAAATGGGATTATTTTTCCCACAGGACAAAATATCCCACTAACTGATGTCAATATAGGATTTATCCCATATTTTTGGTATGTGATGGGAGAAATTATCCCACCAACCTATTAAATATATAACAAATCTGAAATAACCACAATAAGTAACCTTAAGCACCATTAAGAGTGGTGTTTTATTTCTAGTGCCCTGAAGAATGTAACATGTAGTATTCTCAAAATATTTTTTTTTCATTATCATTTTTTGTTATTTACCCCCAATAAGGCATATTGTCTTGCTACTGATGATTTGTCTGTCTACCATCAGTTGCCATTCATTTTCTTTGCAGTGGTTGTACACATTGAAATGATATTTTACATGTATCTATCATATGAATATCTAGGTCTACGCAGGTTATCTATGTTACAATATATTTCTTTAACTTCTCTGAATGATTATGATTATAATGACAGCTGCTAATTTAACATAATTAATTAACATGATAAATGAATCCAAGATATGAACTTCATAATTCTGACAGTACTTTTTACATGTCTTTCAATTGAAAATGTGTCAAAGTCACAGATTTGTACTTCTGTTATTGTGTTTGATACAGTCATATTTCATTATTTGTTCACATGTAACATGTACCTTTGTTCACATGTAACATGTAACATGCTCCTTCCTAAAACTTTTTTCTGATAATAAAATGTATTTCTTTTTATTTACACCTGTTTAGTGTCTGTTGAAAGGTGAATTTACCCAAGGCTCATATACAGCTATACTATCTGTACCAGTTGATATAACTTTGACCATTTACTGATTTATATACTCACTTGCTAGTTGCTTCACTTTGTGTTGAGATGATAATGAACTAATTCAAGCATGTTAAACCAATATCTCAAAGAAATGAATATGAATGAGACTAAATTGATTTAAATGTACGTGAATTAATCCTGAAAATTTAGTCTTTAAATCAATTATTGACTAAAATCTGATCAAATCACCAAATTCTTCTTTCCGAGTTCTTGCATCTCTGTTGCGACAATTCATCAAATGATGTATTATTTTACTACGATTGCCAAGCGCAGTTGAGATCTCAGATGATTTACAGTCAACTCGTACACAAACCAAGTCGTACTTAAGGTTTTAAAAAAATTGAGGAGTCAACTCCTCTACAAAGGTTTTTCTTTATGCCTCTGATTTTTCTTATACCATTATGCGCAGATTGTCTTTGTTTTCCCGGTGTAATTAAATCTGATGCATCAACTCCTACATATTTTAATATTGTAAAGGTAATATATTATATCATTTTAGACAACTAAATTTGATTAATAAACATCACTGTAACAAGATACATACATGTATGTAAAATTTTACATTTTAACATTAGTCTTCTTTTTGTAAGTGCAAGTAATATATGTGGATATAAATGTAACTAGATATAATGCAGATAAGAAAGTTATCTTAATTATTTCAACAACATTTTAAACAACAACAAAAATAATATTTCCAAATTGGCTTAATATGATTGAGAAAAAAAAAGAAGAAAAAGAAATGGTCATTTAAAGGCAGTCGAGAATTTTTACCGGGTGGTATTTTATTCCAGGTGAGGGAGAGGCTAATTTTGTACAGGTGTGATTGCCTTGGAGCTAGCATCTACCTGCAGGAATGGATACACAGTGAAATACCCTAAGGTGTCATTATAACTAATTATACCTGTGATAGGGATTTTAAAACAACTTAGAATAAGGCTTCTCAAGTACCAAGGTATTGAATTATATATTTTTTAATGTTTCCCCTGCGAGACGATCATGAATAATTATGAATTTCCTTGAATTTTTCATGAATTTAATTCATGAAATGTTCATGAAAAAAGATCCTATGAACTTATTATTGGACATTTTCAAATCATGATATTTTTATTCAGAAAATTGATGAATATTCATGAATATTTTTTTTTTCATGAATAATTCATGAAGAGTCATATTCATGAAGGATGTCCAATAATAAGTTCATCTTCATGAACTATTCATGAATTATTTTATGAATTTTTTCAGGAATGTTCATGAATGAATAAAACACAATTAGCATTCATGAATATTCTTGCTTATTCGTAAACAAAAAATGAAATACTATTATTCATGTTTATTCATGAAAATGCATGAAGTCATGCTAAAAAAGTAACAGTAGATGATTTATAATACAGCATTTTGAAAGATTTTACAGAAATGTTGTTTGTTTTCCAACCATGGCAACAAAATCATTGTTAAAAAAATTAAAATAGACAATCTGACACATAAAACCATAGTAAATGAGTAATGTAGTTCATTCCTGGTAAAAGTATAAAAAAAATTCAATTCAAATGCAACTCTTTGCAGAATGTTTAACCTTACTTATCAAAAGGAGAGGGGGATCCTTCCTCAGCATGTTTCAAATTGTGTTTTAATGCCAGAAATTGAACAGTTTTTAAAGTCTAGCAGAAAAGTTTGTTCAGCACCTGGGAAACAGTTTTCAGTACTTTCAAGCAGTTCAGGCAGAGATGGTCAATTCAAAAAACCTATTGTCTCTCCATGTGGAATTTCCAGAATTTCATCATTTGGATCCTTTGATTGAATATCACTCATATTTTCATTTTTTTTTTGTTGTTTCTTTATCAAGAGCTTAGATTTTTGTGCAGCCAGAGTTTCTTGTCTTCTGCTCATCAACATTTGTGAACTGCTTCTCTTTTTCCTTCAAAAAGAAAGATTTTCTGAAAGTACCCATGATTGTAAAACATAAGACTTTTTTGTATTTTCTTGCATTTTAGATTCATTTAATTTTGCATCAGAGACACTTCCAAATTAAAACATTCTGAGTGGAATTTAAGCCTAATTTCTTGGACCACCATTTTGTAGATCAATCAGGCCTATGAATGTTTTGAGTCTCAGTCTATAATTAATGTATGTTATATGGTTGGATCCAAACTCAAAGCAAAGTTAGACAAAAATTGCATTAAAAAAAGACATATTAATTTATTCTAATGAGCTTTAATTAGTTGTTATTTTACAAATAGACAGTAACATTTACAGACAGATTTCTGACTCAGTGATTGCCTCCATTTTTTGTCACTCACCAGTTATGAAGTAGATCGATCCTATATATAGTCTTCCTTCTTCATATTCTGTTATTTTCTTTAAATGTTGACAAAGATCAGTGACTGTACTGTTTATTGGACACACCTTGTGAGAGGGTGAAAAACTACAAATTACAAAAGCATAATAAGAATTTGACAAAATATCAAAATCATAAGCAATCATACAAAATTAAATGCGTAACTTTAACATGTGAGCTGAACAGGCCTATGCCTATCGCATGCTGGAAATGCGCGGTTTTACAAAACATTGTAGTTGCAGAATTTAAACATGATAAAATATATTGCATAATACTGTTAGATACAGATGATCAAGTTAGATATAAATTCAAGTAAAACAATATAAAACTTACTCCTTAGGGAGGCCAACATCACCAAACTTCACAGCCAAAACGCCAGGCAAACCACATGGCTACCATAATTAGTATAAACAGAATATTGAACCCGATCGAAATAAAATCATGCAATTCGAAAACGGCACAGTGACTATGCAAATAATGCAAATAATATATCACAATTTGACAAATACTGATTCTTCCACACTACAAATTCCCACTTCCAACGTCTCGCGCGTTCTCAAGTTTGCTCCTATTCAAAAATGTACGGTAGAGCTAAGAAATACCATAGTTACGAATTTCCAAGATTTCTGTTTAAAAAAAATTACAAACACTATCTGAATAACTTTTCACTCAAGTCCTTTTGGGTCGTTCTTAAAATACAATATTTTATATCAAAATAAGTTTTATCAATGAAGAATTCGATTTTTTTACGTCATAAATTATACATGTATTGACTTTTAGTTTCGTATAGCAAGTATGGCGGCCCCCTATGACATGATAATAACAATCTCTCGCCCTCAGACAGAATATTCTGAGCTGTGAAGACGCATAGGAGAATCAAAACTACAAAATACGAATGTGGATCATAGATACTTTACAACCATGCAGTCTGTGCTCTATCATTTACGCACGAAGCAAGGGAAACTTTTGACATTTTAACTGCACCAAAATTGAAATGTATGTGTAGCGTTTCGATCCAGGAATAATACGGTACAGTACAGACAAGTGATATCATTTTAAAGTTGTTAATAAATATATAAAACGTTTTTTTACGAAGCTCACAAAGTTCATTTTCCAGAATGTTTCATTTTCCAACAACTTGTTTAAAGTTTGATGTTAGAGAAAATTCGGTCGAACAAAGTTGTGTGATGAAAAACGACATTAATTAAAGCACATTATGATGAATATAACTGTTTAATTTAAATTATGAAGAAACACAAGTAATGAATTTGAAAAAAAAAATGCTGTCAATTGTGATGCAGTGTTTGTTTAATTAAAATCAAATAAAAACACTAAATGTTTAGAGATTTCATGATTTATTTTTTCAGATGGTGAAAGAATTATTATTAAACATATATTATACCAGGGGCTTGTTCAACAGTTGCATCTGCATGCAAAAGTTGTACTATGAGAGTATTGAGTGTTTTCTGTCAATCATTTTTGTCAATTATTTTAGTCTTCATGAAAATTCATGAACATTCATAATACCTTGAACTCTACATTTTTTCTGTCTTTAAAATGAAAATAACCAATATTCATATATATTCATCATTTGTTCATGAACTACATTTTATGAATATATTCATGAATAAAGTTCATGAACCATCTTTATGAACCAGTCATGAACCAGTCATGAACACATCATGAATGTTCATGAACGATTCATAAAAGTTCCTGAAATCATGAATTTCACCTCGCAGGGGTTAATTTAACATCCCTATCCTTTAAAAAAAATTTATTATATCATATACTACATGTATAAACTGCCTTTATGAGGATCTCACCATTATGACTCTTCGAGCATAACATAATGCATAATAATAATTTTGGATTCTCCCCAAGAAAATTTTATTCCTTTAATATTTACAAATTATAATTTCAGATTTCGAAAGTTCATGCTTTTCTAAGAAAAAAAAATCCCATACTTGCCAAATTTCATTCAAAAATGAAAAAGTTATGACCATATAAGAGAACAGAACACACCGGTACGACTGACTGCATATAGCTTTGTTATGGATTCTCCCTATGTAAATTTAAAATCTTTTACAATTTATCATGTAAGATTTACATAGTTTATGCCATTGCAAGAAATATAAAACTAATTATACTTGCGAAATTTCAGTGAAAAAGGAAAAAGTTTTGACCATTTAAGGAAACTATAAACACACCTGTATGACTGACTGCATTATTATAGCCTGGTGATTGATTCTACCTATGTAAATTTCAGTTCTCTTACAATTGATCATATAAGATTTACAAAGTTCTTGCCACTGTTAGAAAAATAAAACCATACTTGCCAAATTTCAGTGAAAGAGAAAAAAGTTATGACCATTTAAGAGAACACACCAGAGTATGTTACGCCTGACTGAATATAACCTGGTGATGGATTCTCCCTAGGTAAATTTCAGTTCTCTTACCGCTTATCATGCAAGATTTACAAAATTTATGCCATTGTAAGAAAAATAAAACCAAACTTGCCAAATTTCATTGAAAAATGAAAAAGTGTTGACCATATAAGGGAACTGAACACACCGGTATGACTGACTGACTGCATATAGCCTTGTGATGGATTCTCCCTATGAAAATTTCAGTTCTCTTACCGCTTATCATGCAGGATTTACAAAACTTATGCCATTGTAAGAAAACTAAAACCAAACTTGCCAAATTTCATTGAAAAATGAAAAAGTTATTACCATTTAAGAGAACACACCCCGGTATGACTTACTGAATATAGCCTGGTGATGGATTCTGGATCCCTATGTAAATTTCAGATCTCTTACAATTTATCATGTAAGATTTAGAGAGTTTATGCCATTTTAAGAAATATAAAACTATACTTACCAAATTTCAGTGAAAAAGGAAAAAGTTTTGGCCATTTAAGGGAACTGAACACACAGGTATGACTGCATAACTGCATATAGCCTGGTGATAAATTCTCCCTATTTAAATTTCAGATCTTTTACAATTTATCATGTAAGATTTAGAGAGTTTATACCATTGTAAGAAATATAAAACCATACTTGCCAAATTTCATTGAGAGAAGGAAAAATTATTACCATTTAAGAGAATACACCATTGACTGGGTATAATCTAATGATGGATTCTCCAAATAGAAGATATTGAAAAATATATTATACATGTATGAATTCTTAGTTATCATGGTTATTGAAATAAGTTGCAACAGATTTTTGAATGAGTCTTACATCAGAGACATAAATACCAGATATTACTAGGTCTCTGCTCACATCCAAATATGTTGAATTTTTCACTTAAAAGATATAAATTTCATGACTGTTTTCATTGGTAATTATACTTGTCAATATAATTATCAATAAATAAAATTTCAAAAAATAGTATCTATTAATAATGATAATTAATATTTTATGTATGTTCATCAATCAACACTTTGAAATGTGCTCTTTACTTGGAAAACTTTTGAAAATAATTTTGAAAGTAGTTACTCTGAAACAAGCTACCAGGGTATGTACATACACAATTGGATTAAATAAACAGGAAACGGCACGTGTAATGATCAGTCATGCAGTGTGGAGATGAATTCTGGAATATATGTGTATATCATCGTATAGACTTAAACTCTGAAAGGTGTGAGAACCTTCCTTCGGGCAAAATTTCAATATATTTACAAAGGTGTAAAATTTAAGGTGTGAAATTCACTGATTTCAGGTTGATTGCTCTTGTACAAAGTTAAAAAGATTTTTTAAAATTAATTAATTGCAAACCCATCTGCAAAATCATCTCTTTCATAGCAACACTAATAAAAGGGATTTTAATTAAGACTGCTTTTCAAGATTCAACACTCCTGCCATTAAATCAATCGGGTACTGCTTTGCATGTAAGCATTCAGTGGTCAGACTATCAATGGCTTCCTCTCTCTCTCTTTTTCTCTCTCTTGACACAGTATAAAATTATTGCATCAGCGGTATGAGAGAGAGAAAACATCGCACACGACCGGGAATTTTAAAAAGTTTTGATTTGGGTCATTTTAATGAAAATTGTCAGTCGGTCGGGAGAAAGCAACTAAACACTTTATATGAAAAGATGACATTGTTGTTATTTTTTAATCGTTCTAGAAAGACCACATACACATGTACATATTTTTTAAAAAATTATTCTGTTACATATATATATGTTAGTTGTATATCAACACTTGAGGGAAAGTTTCGATCGAATAGATCAAGTAAAATGCATACTGAAATAATCAGGCCTCTGAAAGCCTTTTCTGTTTTCTTTTTGGATGGGATCGGGTTTAATATAAATTCTAAAATTTTGTTCCATAATATTCGCAGCGTAATTGAAACGTCGGGGGTCTCTGTAGTTGTTGTTGTTTACTGAATTACGAGAAAATGTATAAGGAATATTATTTTTGCTTTCCGTTATTTGGCGACTGTAGATGGTGTACTGTGTACTTTGCTCTTCTTTACTTTCAATATCAATTAATCCAATTACACTATTACTGTTGACTGAAATTTTTAGTAATTGTGTATTCTGGAATTCCCATCGCGTCGTAGATAATTCAATTTGAAGATTAAACTGTGCTTTTGAAGGACTTTAATTAATGAAACAAGCAGTATAACCTGAAAACAAGAGGAGAAACATACATAAACAATTGCAATATTACATTCCTTATAAACCAAGAGTTCCCCGGGGACATCTTTACTTACTTAAGATAATTTAAATCAATAATCTATAAATTGTTATTTTTCTATAATAAACTTTCAAAGAAAAAGTTATCGTCTTACATATTGTAAAATAAAAAAATACATTAACTATTATTGTTTAGTTTAGAAAATAAATCTAGGTAATGAAATGATCATATGTATAAATTTTCAAATCTTCATCTTCGATCCTAGAAAGGGACATAACTCTGCAAAGCGGATCTTGTAGTATAAGAAGACTAGATCGGATATGAGACATTTTGAAAGCAAGAATTAAAACTTTTATTTTGTGTATCATTTATTTTCCCATAAACTTTTAGACAACCTTTAATAGGTTTTTTTCCGTAAATGGCAAAAGACCTTGCTTCGAAATATTGACCATGTACGTGATTTTTTTTGTGTTATTTTTCATCCGAGTTGGAATTCACGGAAATTTTATCAAAATTATTGGTTTTATTTATTTTCATAATCTCACATTATGTTTGATTAATATTACAGCAACTATAAAGTTTGGAGTTAAACCTTTTCATCCTTCTTTTGCTAACTCCCGAGAAAAAATATCTACACGCTCCAGATGTAGATTTTCCACTACCATCACTTATTCTTTTTTACTTCTGAACAAACTGACATTTTTTAATGCTGAACAAACTGACATTTGAAATAAAATATGTTCAGAGTTCAAAAACCTATAAGGAAAAAAAGATGTTTAATAAATCATTATATTCCTTCAAAAGCAGATCTTAATAAGAACATTTTAAAACTTTAAATGAAAAAAAAAATTAACAAATTAATTGTTAATAAATTTTTTTTAAAAAATTAAACACGCTTGCAATCTTTTATATACTTCCTCAGATGAGGTAGAAATGATGAACCATATATAATTTTAAAATCTGAAATTAACATTTTGAAACTTGTACATCTAGACAGTGCTCGAAGACGGGACTAGACGCCTATTGTTATGCAATAAATAAGAAATGGCAGGCGTCAGTATGTAGGTGTGGATCCGAATCCTGTAATATACACATGTGCGTGTATGTGTACCCCTCGGAATACAGCCCTGAGGGTGAATCTTACAATAGATTTTCAATCCTCTGTGTATAGAGTGGTTCGACCATGCTCTGTGCACCGAAGTTAATAAACAATGATTGAATAATGTGCCTCCTCTATCACACCTAGTACGCGATGTCCATGCATTTGCAATGTGGAATAAAAATAATATTAAAATCATGTATAAAATTTATTTTATTGTATAGCAATATAGCATGTTGTTATACCATCTGGCACAACACAAAACTTTTATTAATTGATAGTTAATTCTTTCAATCAAAAAAAAAATCATGGAAATGAAAAATAAATCAACTGATGATTCAGGCACGTAGCATCGTTTTTAAAAGGGGGAGCCAGACGATTGTTTTGTTTTGTTTTTTGTATTGTTTTATTTTTAATTATTTGGCCTGGAGAAGTTGATAAGCACAAAAAAAAACATTGCCCAAATACGCAAGTTTCTATATTCGGAAATGCTATTTTGAGGGGGGGGGCAACTTTTTCTTATGCCGACTTCTTACTGTACCATTTTGGGGTATAATATACTGCATTTTCTTTATATTACTTTACCGTAGTATTAACTTGGTAGAGGAGGGGGGTTTAGCTGTATTTCAATGAATATTTTTAATAGAAAACTGAGTAATGTTGGTATCTTACATATGCTTGTAACAGTAAATTAATTATGAGAAAAAAAAAAATTAAAACAAGACCAGATTGAGCAGTTAATATACAGTTGATATAAGTAGATTTGAAAATTCCAATTAGAAAAAATAATAAATCTACTGCAGTTGGGTTATCATCTTTTCGGCCTTTTAGTGAACACTAGGTCAAAGTCAATTCGGCCTTTTAGTCCACACTTGGTCAAAATCAAATGAGCGCTTTGTAAGAAGACCACCGTCATGATGATGGAAGTAAGAAGTTAACTAAACTTTATTTTAACAAGGGTTAATTCACGCAGGTTTTTAAATCAGTTTGATTGATTTAGCGTGTGTGAATTACTCCATTAACATCATCCCCAAAATTTCCATTGGAATTCTGCTGTCAGTGTCTGAAGAACCGAATATGTGTACGAGACTGGAGTGAAAGTAACGTTTATTAGTTTTTTGTCTTACCCAAGGGAGGAGGAATATGTTTTGGCATGGATAGCTTTTTCCCACAAGTTGCAACTTTGTCTGCTAGGATGTCACATATCAGTTAGATTTTAATGTCACATTGTGCCTTTCTAAGGTTAATCAAGTTCAAGTTCAGTGTATTTTTATGGATACTAATAAAAGTTCGGTCTGACATTGGGAATAAATTCAAAAATGAAGCCCTAAATGGGGGAGGGGGATTTATGTTCTTTTATGGGTACTCACAAGGGTGGATCTGATCAACTGCTGCAGTGGTATAGATGTAAAATCTCTATTTTTCTTTAAAAAAAATGTGAACCAAAAATTATCACGTCAAAATCAAAGAACCAATCATATGATATTTATGGAAGTAACTTATGGAATCATAATTTTTTTTTTTTCTGTATCATGTGAATTATTCATATTTGGTGAAATGTTGTTCTAAAAGCCATGATAGCATATACGACATACTTTGTGAAATATGAAAGACCTATCATATATGTCATTAAAATGTAATGTAGCACCACTTTTTTGAATTAGGTCGAACATGAAGGTAAATATTAAGGTGTCAGATATAGCATGCACAGAAATATCATGTCACAGATAATGCACATGTAAAATGTGAAACCCTATCCCTTCTAAATCAAAAGTCAAAAGGATTTTTGAAAAGTAGGTCAAACTTCAAGGTCAAGGTACCATGGTCAAAAATCATTATTAGTTAAAAACATAGTTACATGTACTAGTTCATTATGAAAGGAATTACCACAGGGAATGCATGTATAATCTGAACATGTCGAAAGCCCTATCTCATCTCATTCAAAAGTTATGACCAAGGTTTTAAGTTTTTGTGACAGATGAGCAGACCAACAAACTTACAGATGACATCTGATAAGATTCAATTATTAATTATCATGAAATCTTGCATTTGATAAAAAGGATGACAAAAATCAATAGAACCATACACTAAAAGGGATTGACTGACCTTGACATGATGTTGCATATACCCGGTAGATGCTTTTTATAAAAATTTAGGTCTTCTTTTAAATAATTAACAATAATTTATATTTAGGAAGTTTAAGTAGCTGACAAAATAAAAAATATATCAAGTTTGACATACATTTAGATCTATTTCAATTCAAAAGCAATATCGATCAATATCGCCTGACTGCATTATGCAGAATGAAAATTCAGTTCTCTAAAGGTCATACGCAACATACCGGTAGTTTGAACTTTATAAGAATCTTCCCTGGAGTTTCAGAGTTTCACTTAATGAAGGACCTGGGTACAATACTTTGAATGTCTTTATATGGATTTGTACACCTCTTCTAAAACTATGTTTGATGAAAAAGAAATCTGGAAATTATGTTCTGTAATTATGCCCCCGGATCGAAAGATCTGGGGTATATTGTTTATGTCCTGCCTGTCTGTCTGTCTGTCTGTTTGTCCCCCAACTTTAACCTAGCCCATAACTATTGAGTGGTAGGGGCTATGGCTTTCATAATTTAAAGGTGTGTTACTTGTGACATAACCTTTCTTTGGGTACCACCAAATTTGACCTCTTGACCTTGGAGTTTGACCTACTTTTATTAGTCCCCTACCGGTGAAACCGGGGGGGACTATAGGTTTCCTCTGCGTCCGTCCGTCCGTCTGTCTAGCTGTCTGTCCCCGTCAGTCTGTCCCACTTGGTTTTCCACACTTTTTTTCTAAACGCTTGCAGATATTGAGCTGAATTTTGGTATGTGAGTGTATCTTAATGAGTTACAGATCAAGTTTGAATTTTGCTTTGCTTCATTGATTTTTGACAGAATTAGGGCATTTTGAATATTTTTTCATAATCGCTTAATTGAGATCGGATTCGAACTGCGCTAACTTCCGAATGTCGACAAAATATGAAGCGAGGAAAGGACGGCGGAGAAATGAGTTGAATTTTCGTCTTAATGTGGATTATTTTATTAGTTTTAAGGCATTTACAACTTGAAAATCTTTCAGTTTTACCTTGGACATGACTTTTGCATATTATGAAATGACATCCAGAAGAAAAAGGGAAACCCGGTAGGGGACATGTATTGCTTATGCAATACTCTCAGAATGCTTGTTCTATTTGTTATCAACTTTAACTTTCGCCGTAACTTTTGAACAGATCAAGATAGAGACTTCTTATATAAAATGCATAGACTCCACTAATTAAGCACTTTCAACTGACACCAAGGACAATGACCTTTTGACCCTGACTGTGACCTCATATGCTAAAATTAGATTTTTCGAACTCTCGGTATAACTTTTAAACAATAGGAGATAGAGACTTGATATTTGGTATGCCTACTTCACTAGTTCAGTGCTTTCAAACGACACCGAGGTCAATGACCCTGTGACCTTGACTGTAACCTTTATGCTAAGAATAGCTTTTTCAAACTTTGTTGCTGTGGGGGCACAGTGTTTCACAAACACATCTTGTTTTTGTATATTTCTTTGAATAATGCAAACATTTTCACAATTTGATATTTTTTCAAAACCCCTAGTAACACTAAATTTGAAACATAAAGAATTATTGTTCACTTCCAACATATAAATTCTAACATTAATTATAGTGAACATAATGTATGTAAAAACTTAATTGATTTGTTATCCAATGTAGTTTTAATAGTCAAGCTGATGGATGTGATCATGGTGATAGGGATACATTTCAAAAACTAACTAGTGGTAAATAAAGAACCGTAGTATTAAGCTTTGAATGCATTGATAAAAATGTCTTATTTCATCATGTTCATTACATGTACCTAGGGTTTTTTTTTTTGCCGGTAGGTGGTTATTTCAGTTAGGTTAATAAAGAGAAACATACGAGATGTAATTAAATTTCATTCTTATATATTCATTCATAAAGATGATGAAGATACCCAACATAATGATTAAAAGATAAAGAGAATAAATCAGATTGGTGATCAATATCCAAAAGACAGGATGGTGGATCTAAAGGGAATGGGTTCCAATATTTTCCTTTGTTTATTGCATGGTTTTGAATTTCACATTTACCCCAGACAAATCAAAATGAGTTATTTGTAGGTTGATCTAATTAAGAGGCTTTATCTTTTTGATTATGGCTAATTGATTTAAAACAGTTTGCTTATAAGTCATGTGATATCATGGTCCAAAGTTATGAGCGGTGGATCCAAGGGGAGTTGATATTGAATTTTTAATTACTTATCATGCTTATTGTAGATCATCATGGCATATACTAATAATTATTGCACATTTATTTTTAAATATTTAAGTAACCTTTCTTTGTGTGATAAGTGATGGATTAAAGGCATGTATATTTCACCAGTAATTGTTTTGATAGTTGAGGTGGATCCAAGGGGGTGGATAGATATATTTTTAAATATTAAATTTTGTAATGTGTCAAAGGAATCAATAATGATCATGTGATGTTTATGGTTAATTGATTTTAAACATTTAACTTATATATATCATGTGTGATCAAAATCTAAACTTATAAGTGGTGGATCCAAGGGGGTGGATATTAATCTTTTTTAAATATTTGTGGTGGGTGCAGGATCAAAGAATATTAATGATCAATGATTGTGGTTAATTTATATCAGACATTTAGCTTATATGTCATGTTTGATCATGATCTTAATTTTAAAGTGATGGGTCCAAGGGGGAGTGGATATTTCCCATACGGAAAAAAAGGGCAAACAAACTACTATAACAAATTACTAACAAACCACTATGGTTTGAAAGTAGTTTAATAGTATAGCAAATCACATGCAAATGAGCTAACAAACTATACTCTAACAAACTACTATCAAACCACTCTTAACAAACTACTATCAAACCACTCTAACAAACTACTATCAAACCACTCTAACAAACTACCATCAAACCATTCTAACAAACTACTATCAAACCACGCTAACAAACTACTATCAAACCACTCTAACAAACTACTAACAAATCACTGGTAACATTAAATCCATCAGCAAAACGCTAGATTTGAATTCACAAGTCTTTGAAAACACCTAAAACAGTCACATTTTGAAATATTCAACAAGTCTTGTTTCAGAGTATTTTAAATTCCAGGATTGACAAGTTTAGCCAATGCAAGTGCAACATTCCAACATGTTCCCTTTTGTTTAGGAGTCTGATGCAATTCCAAGTCAATGTCCATGTACTTATCACATATTCTTCATGTTGTGCACATCTTCATAGTATTTTTCACCAAAAAATGTTCTTCAAGCTGACATTTAAATATTCCCTGCTTCATCTGGCATGGAAAATGCTGCAATATTTCTTTTTTTCTGGCCTTATTGCAACTTTGAAAGACATCTTTTTTTGTCTTATTTTCAAGTATACTTCCCATAATCCAATGCATAACTGATCTAAACTAGTATAGGAATTATAAGGCAATCTGAAAATAAATAAAAACCCAAAGCTCATGAGTAAAAATCTTACACATCCACATTCACAGAAGGTTAATTACTGTAGTCCAGCCTTATATTTTAGGTAAAAAGACATGACATGCATTAAATATACCTCTTCTGTATCCAGATCCATCTTTTAATAATGTCAATTGCTGCTTTTTCCAGTCAGGGATCTTATAGAATGATACTAACAATTTGAATGTCCCTTCACCAGTTCCTTTGTTTCTGACCTGCTTGGTGGTTTGAAAATTGGCGCAAATAGCTAACACCGGATGTAAAGATTAAGCTGTTCTTGGAAACTTCAACAATTCTAGATAATTCAACCCTAAACATGTCTGTTAAGTAATTTCCCATGTGGTTAGAAGCAAATGCTATACTAATAAAACACTCTTGCAAGATACCAAGTCTAACAAACTATAAAGAAATCACAATCAGCAGAAATGAAAGACTAACAAACCACTTTACTTATTTTTAGAAACAGTGGTTTGTTTGTGTTTCATTAAATGCTATACTATCAAACTACTTTAACAAACCACGAAAATATAGTTTGTTGGTAGTTTGTTGATGGTTTGATAGTAGTTTGTTAAAAATCTTTTCCGTTTGGGAATTATGTTATATAGTAGTTGTTGATCCAAGGGGAGTGGATATTAATTTTAAATACATGTATTTGTGATGGGTAAAAGGATATTAATGATTATAGGCTTATAGCTAATTGATTTCAAACATTAAGATTATATGTCATGTATGATCAAGATCTAAACTTATAAGTGGTGGATCCATGGGGAGTGGATATTAATTTTATTATTTTTTTTAAATATTTGTTGTGGATCGAAGGATATAAATGATTATGGCTAACTGATTTCAACATTAAGCTTATATGCCATGTGTGATCATGGTCTTAACTTACATTAGTGGTGGATCCTTGAGGAGTAATTTTTTTATTTTAAAATATTTGTGGTGGATCAAAGGATTTTTTTATTATAGTTTTTTAAAAAGAAGAATTGCTGTCCATCCAAGTGTTTACAGAAGATTCCCACTTATGCAGTTTTTTTTCCATCAGGAAGCAGTTTTGGAAACTGGTCATTACTCAGCAGAATCAGGAGATTTCAGTATTGTATGCAAACAAAGATAAGACAGTGTCACTAGCACAAATTTAAGTCCCCTTTCGGTTGATTGTACTTTTTCTTAACAAATAAAAATCAGTATCTCAGACACTCCTCTTCTCTTGGCAAGTCATTTGGTTGAGTTTTCTCTGGCAATAGTATTTGTTTATGACCCTCACTTTAATTAAAATGGCTCTACAAAAGCAGTTTAACAATGGATATATAACAGTCAATTTTGCATTGTTATGCCTCTAGATCTGCGACATAAAAAATAATTTGAATTTGTATATAATTGAAGATAAAATGCTTCATAAAGTATATTCAGACATTGCATTCTTATCCCATTATTCCCATATCTGCTCATTTATTTATCCCATGGGATTAAAAATACCCAGTATTATGTACTTTGCAGGATTTTTAATCCTAAGAAGGGCAAATATGGGATTTTAAATCCTATGTCGCCTATTATGGGAGAAAAAATCCCATGGGAGAAAAAATCCCTCAAAGATTTTTTTCTCCCATGGGATTTTGGTGGGATTTTTGGTGGGATGAAAAATCCCGCCATTCTCCCATGGGATTTTAGGTTTTGACAGAGGTTTATGAGAAAACTACTACAATGTGGAAGTTGAGATTGACATGATGAGGTCAGAATAAAAAATCCCACCAAAATATAGAAAAAAATCTAATGTAGGTCTTTTCGAAAGGGTACCTAAAAGTCCGGACTTTGTCGTGTCCGGACTTAAATGTCGCAGTGTTTAAAACCTTTAAGGATTTCCGATCCTCAGCCAGGAAGGATAACCCCAAAAATTAATATTTAAATTGAAATACATTAAAATGAAGCTTGAAAATGATTTTTTTTTCATGCAACAATTTTCATTTTATTTATCTTTATAAGATTCGAGGTTCTTGGAAGTTTTAGAAAAGGTACTACAAAAGTTGACATTTGTACCCTATAAAAGGAGAAAAAATTAATACAGATTTAATGAAATAAGATTTTCTTGAATCCATACATATACATCAATGCTTATTAGCATGATATGAAATGAGAAGTGATTTGTGAT
Organism: Saccostrea cuccullata; assembly: GCF_032062105.1. Taxonomy (NCBI): domain Eukaryota; kingdom Metazoa; phylum Mollusca; class Bivalvia; order Ostreida; family Ostreidae; genus Saccostrea; species Saccostrea cuccullata. Next base: position 17,758 of record NW_026925187.1, read on the forward strand.
GTCTTGCAATGATAGCAAAATCCTTTTACACTATGTATTATAGAATACATGATGGAAATAGAAGACCAAAAAAGAAAAAAAAAAAGAAAAAAACCAAATAAGTATAAAATTCATGACAATTTCTCTGAATGCCTGGATACCTATCATTTTTTAACCCAAAATATATTTGTTGATCAATTTGCAATTAGAAAATGCATTGCTCATATTCCAATTCGCATTTTCTGCAAAGGTATTGGAGATTTGACAATTTTCCCTTTATAATATGATTAACTTTAATCATTAACTTTAAAGAAATACTGTGGACAAAGTTACATAATTTTATGGATTCAGAGATACTTTTATGAGTATTTTTGATTACTTAACTGCTAATTCTATAAACCTGAGGATCGGACTGCCTTACCTAACGTCTTTTCTCTGTTTGAAAAAATCAAAGTACTCAGAAGTACAGAGAGCAGGGCTCATTTACAGAGTAGAATGAATTTCTTACATGAATCACGTTTATATTCTGATGAAAAAATTATTTTGAAACACTCAATATAAATGATAAGACACTGACAGTGAGTTTTTCAATCCTAATACCACGGTCCGATTTTGTCAGAATCAGAATTAATCTGGTACCGCAGCTGAATGTAAACAAACAGGCCAGTCTGGTTCCCTCTCCTGCTTTATCTCGTATGTGTAGAGAACTACGATAACACTGGTTATCAAGAATCCTTACGTTAATGAACTATGTTCTTTGACTTAGGACTAAAGTTTTCAAAGTCATTACTACTAATGTTTATTTATTTATATAAAACTTCGTTTTATTTTTGTTGCTTTATTTAGCGTTTGTATTATCTCAAAAGCGGTTGAGAGTAAGAACTATATTTTTGCACGTAACTTTAAAATGGCGATTATGGGGTTGACTTCCTGCCTTGAACAGGATGACATAAGCCGGCAATTGCTCTTTGAGCAATAAGCCCGGCTAAAAATCTGTTGACCTTGATATAACATGAGATATAGAGTTAACGTACAGTAGTCAAGCTCAAAATTCAATTAAACAAATTATAATTTAAACAATACAAATCAAGAGCAGAGCAAATGCGGGGCTCTAAATCATCGATGGTATTAGGTGCCATGGAGAAGTTAGCATCCTCTGCCGATAGTTCACCTGTTCTCCTTGTCAAGAACAAAAAAAGGGGAAGACCCGTAGATTATTTAGTGTGGAAATATCATTTTATATCTACTTCGAAAAGTCTGTCCTGAAATGGATCTATTTTTTTTTAAATATGCCTTAAAATTAATTTGAAAACAAATGCCTGCAAAATTTAAAAAATGAATCATCGTGACGTACTTCACACTTAACATGAAGTGAAGTCCTAAGATGCATCAACTTAAAGATTTGATGATCCTAGTCTTTTTAGTAAGCGATTTTATTAAGTGTAAATTTAGTTCAATTTTGAAGTAACCTTGAGACCATGCCCTTTGCCCAAGAGTAATTCCCCGTGCACATTTAAATTTTCAACATATCCTGATCCTTGTATGTAAGTTTGATGAAAATCTGCTAGGTGGTTCTGGAGAATCATTTTTTAGCAACCAGCAACCAGTACTTTTGGTTTTGTTTTTCTAATTATCTCCCCTTGTTTAAGGGTCCCAACCCTAGTTTTAGTATATGTGGTAGCCCTTGGCAAAGTATACCCTGTGACAAATTTGACACAGATTGGCCAAAGGGTTCTTGAATTATGGCCCATATTCTTAAACGTTTATGCTCACCGCACAAATGGCCATAACATTTGCTCTTTGAGCCTTTGGCTCAGAAGAGCTAAAAAAGCAAACATCACTTCAGTATTGAGAAGTTTACATGGGATGGGGTGAGCTGAAATTTTAAACTACCTGTTGATGCTACCATATCAATACAAGAGGCCAACGGGCCTTATAGGTCACCTGAGTATCATGTACATGTACATGTAACAACTTTCCAGCAATTGAATTTGGTTCATGTTTCAAACAAAAAGCCATCCTTCATCATAAATATGTCAATATATCACTGTCATATTAAGAAGCAGCAAAGGAAAGATTGTCAAAGAATTCAAGCATTCTTACTATATCAGTAGTAGTGCCCTGTCCTAGCGCCTGAACCCCTGAACCAGGGGCCATGAAATTCACTAACTGCGATATGTATTGGTATTTATTACATGGGCCATTTGATAAAAATGGAAAATCAATTGCAACAATTGAGAATCACAAACTGTAAAACACACAGTTCGTGTACATGTAGTTTGTTCCTTTCCCATCTAAAACAATTTATTGACAATTATTTAAAACTCTTATCATGATCCTGGCTATTTTAAGGAATTGTTTTAATTATAAAGAATTTCAATACATTTATTATAATAAAAAAATAAATAATAATGGATTATGAAAAAGAAATGCAATTGATTAAATGCTACACACAACTTCATCTGTGACTGTAATCTGATCTGTGTCATATTTTAACAGATATCTTTATACACTGTACATGTATAAAAATTAACTATAAACAGGTACGGGTATTTAAATCACATGACTAAGAAGAAAAATCAAGACAGATACATGTAACTAAACTAGGAAGTAATATTGTCTTCCAGGAGCCATGTTAGATTTACAGGTAAGATACATGTATGATAGATAAAGCTGTTTTCACCTTGTTATAATTTATAATTATTAAGTACTAAAGTACCAAGTGTATTTTCAGTTATGTGAATGAGTGAATTAATGTTCTGTTCAAGAACTTAAAATATCATGGATAGCTTGTCTCAAACTTTAATATAAGAAAGGAATTTAGGACATTGGATTAGGTCATTGATGTGTCTGAAAATTTCATTTTCTCAACAATATTACTTATCCAGGTTCAATCAAGGGTACGGGGATTTACCCCGGGTTTTATTCAATACATGGAATGTATGGAATACAACCTGGAGTAGATCCCCGTACACCCTTGACTGGACCTGGATAACGAATTTATTTTCTATGTACCCATAAAAATGCTTTGTAAACAGCAGAATGTGTCTCAACCTATCACTAAGATAACTACGTACTGCAATGCATCGTGACGTCATGTTATTTGGTTTTTATCATAGCGAAGGTATGCATTGTGACGTCCCGTTTTATTTACACTCGGCTCAATTGGGGTGCACGGATATTTACACCCGACTTTGTAACCAATTTAAGCTCCTGTTATAAGCTAGGTAGGAAATAAATATAATTATCTTAAAATCTTCAATTTTTTTAAGTCACAGTATATATATATTTACATATTCTATTGTAAAAACTATTTTTTCAAAGAATTGTTTCTATCAGTTAAGCAATGTAGTAAGTGATTTTATATGTGCCAGTCTGTATTATACTGTCTCTATTACTCCTCCATATATTACAGTGCCGCCAGATCAGGTAACCTAGCATCAGTAATGGACCCTCTTGGCAGAGCTCAGGTACTCCTCCTCTGTGACCTGTGTCAAACAGCCGCATTACAGAGTCATTGTGAACATTGTCAGATTAACCTGTGTACGGCCTGTGTAGAGGGGCATCTCTCTGATTCATCTAAAAGACATAATGTTGTGCTATACAAGCACAGAAAATCTGCTACTTATAACTATCCAAAATGTCCAAACCACACCCAGAACCACTGTGAACTTTCCTGTGAACAATGTGACATCCCTGTCTGTTCTACCTGTATCTCCACATGTAAACATGAAGGACATAATTTATCAGATGTGTTACAAAAAATAAGCACAAAAATAAAACACATGGAAAAAGAATTAAAAGAGCTTGAGACTAGAATTTACCCCATATATGAAGAAATTGCTTCAGGCATAAACACCAAGAAAGAAAATTTGGAAACACACTACAGTAAATTAACAACAGCTATAACCAAACAAGGAGAAGACTGGCACAGAGAAATTAACATCATTGTCAACAAACAGAAATCTGAAATTGATGAGATGAAAACTAAACACCTGGCTACTCTACATGAACATGAAAAAGAAGTCAAAAAGATTATTTCTGAAGTGAAACAGAGTATTGTTGATCTGAAGAAAATACTGGACTCCAATGATGTCTCCCTAACCTCTGCATACAAATTCAGAAATGCGGATTTCAGATGTTTACCTCCAGACCTCAAGGTTACATTACCCAGTTTTTCTCCTCATCAAATCAATACAGAACAGCTCAAACAAATGTTTGGCTCTCTGTCAGCATTAACCATTACAACAGAAGAATGTAGTTACACAATTAAACCACTTCTTAATGAACCAGAGCTCATCACAATCATAAGCACTGGGTATGTACTTCTAACCAGTGTTACCTGCCTGAGTGATGAGGAAATCTGGACACGTAGCAAAAACAAAATCATGAAACTCTACAACCTCAAGGGTAAACAACTTAAATCAATCAAAACCAAGTCTGGGAACATACCACGTGATATAGCAGTGACAAGAAGTGGAGATCTAGTTTATACTGACTGTGATGCAAGAACTGTAAACATAGTGAAAATCAATAAACAGATACAGGAAGTGATCAGACTACAGGGGTGGAAACCTTACTTTGTCTGTGGTACCTCCTCTGGTGATCTCCTGGTTACCATGGTCAGTGACAATAAAAAACAATCGAAAGTTGTCCGTTACTCTGGCTCCACAGAGAAACAAACCATTCAGTATGATAGTGAAGGTAAACCTCTGTATTTATCTGGCGACCTTAAATATATCAGTGAGAACAGGAACCTGGATATCTGTGTGGTTGATGCCAGTGCAGTAGTGGTAGTTAATCAGGCAGGAAAACTCCGCTTTCAATATACTGGTTATCCCTCTACTACCAAGGGATTATTTAATCCATTTGACATCACAACAGACAGCCAGAGTCAGATCCTGACAACCGATTGTGATAATAACTGCATCCACATCCTAGATCAGGATGGACAGTTCCTCCGTTATATTGATAATTGTGATCTACAGCTTCCACATGGTTTATGTGTAGACACCAGAGACAACCTCTTTGTAGCTGAGTATTTCAGTGGTAAAGTGAAGAAAATCAAATACATGTAAACACTGCATTTTTTCAAGAAATGACAGTGAATAAGATTCAGTCATGCACTGAGAGTTACATGTAAAAGTTGTCTGACTTAAGAATAATCAAACCAAATTATAAGAAGACTGTAGTACACGCACCTTATACGATGTTTTGAATTTTTGTTGATTTTATGAAAAAACCCAGTTACTATCAAATGTATAGATAATTGTAAAAGATCAATGCTCATAAAAATCAAGATTGAAGTTTTTGGTTTCTGCTTTTTACTGAAAAAATTCTCATGAACCACAGCTGACCTCAATTATACTTTGCTTTTCACTTAAAAAAATTCTCATGAGCCACTGCTGACCTCAATTATACGAGGGGTGATCAAAAAGTTCGCAAACTATCTCTATATCTAGAAAACCACAATTCAGATTAGAATGAAATTCAGTACACACATAGCCATACACAAGTTCTATAAAGAGCATATGCTGAATAAAGTTTCTCTCCTTGTTTGTGACGTCACAATGTGAAAATGACGTCACTATTTAGGTCACTTGTGACGAAAAATGGTTGTCTCAGTCGAACTCGTTCAACAAACGACTGTACAATTTATTGTATATCTTACAAATCCCTCAAAAGTATCATATAATAATTTGTAGACAGTTTATTGAGATAAATTAGTTCTTATAAATTCAATTCATGATTGGATTAATCGTTTATTGAAGGAAGGCTGATGGTTAAAAATGATACTTGTCATCTTGCCCAGTGAAAGCAAGTTTGAAAAGATATGTATTTTTAATTAAGCAATTTGCAATCAAAGACCTCCAATTAGCACTTTGAAAAATGGTTGAATATTTGAACAATGATATAAGTATTGAATACCTAAGATATCGTTTATTTTAGATTTTAAACATAAACATATTAGATATGATAAAAAGGATGCACCCATTCTCTATCCACCTTGAATAAAGGTCTCTCCTGAGACAGAAGATTTGTGTTTTAATGGTCGTCATGCTTATTTTTGGAAAGGATATTAATATCCACCCATTTTGTTGCCGAGATATGACCATTTCTGACAAATGAACTGTTCTTGTCATAAAAAGTAACTCACATGGAAAGAAATATAAAACTCAGAAAAGTCTTTCAAATTTTGTGAGAGAACGCTACGGAGGGGGTCACGTGACCGCCAATATCACGTGATTCGCGCATGCGCACAACGGGGGTTGATGTGCATTAAAATCGGGGAGGATTAATTTAAAATATAATCAACATTAAAACCAAATATTGTTTCTTGTATGGAAGTTATTCAATTAGTTTGCGAACTTTTTGATCACCCCTCGTACTAGCCCCGTGTGGATCCGGGTTAGAATACCCCCTTGCTTGTCGTAAAATGCCACTAAATAGGGCGGTCCTTCCGATGCGACCGTATAAACTAAGGCCCCGTGTCACAGCAGGTGTGGCACGATAAAGATTCCTCCCTGCTCAAAGGCTGTAGGTGCCGAGTATAGGCCTAAATTTGCAGCCCTTAACCGGCAATGGTGACGTCTTCATATCAGGGAAATATTCTGGAGAGGGACGTTAAACAGTATACAATCAATCAATCAATCAATCAATTATGCTATATATAGTGTAAAAAAACACTTGACTTTCTTTTAATATTCAATACTTATCTACTTAGTTTTATATTTAAAAATGTATAAGTATATATTGTATGTCTGCTGTGCTAATTCAAGTTGTATTCTTCTACAATTTCAATCTTCAAAATTAATTTGTATTTATCCATATGATAATTCTTTTACATTTATAATGCAAACATATTTTTAGTGTAACATTATAAATCGTATCCTTAAATTTGAAATCCAGAAAAACACGAATATTCTCCATCAGGATGCAAGGTCATCGATCTTGCGGATAATGCATTGCGACACCATACATCTTCACCAGACTGTAAATGAACATTCACTTGCACTGTCCCTTCGCTGTGTTGATCGTCATCACTATATGCCATACCAAGCCGATTTCCATCTTTAACAATTTCTACAAAGATTTCATGACCAGGCTGATTGAGAAATGTAACAACAAATCGATAAATTCCAGCAGCAGGTGCCCGAAATATTCCATGTCGCGGGTCATATGCCCCGCCCTCGTTTAAGATCACGTGATCGAATTCCATTGGTTGATGAGGTCCAAGTGTTCTGAGGCTTGTTCCTAAACAGGCTGTAAAGGCGACGGGAAGTGTTCGATTGGATGAGGTATCGTCTGTAAGTATTAAGGAAAAGGAACAGTTTAAATTAATATAAAAATTTTAAATTTGGAAACTTAAATCTAGGAGTCCATTCTCAGATTGGAAAAAAACAATAAATTGAAATTGGTAGTTAGTTTCATGTTCAACAAATAAAATAAATATTTTTGGAACAACAGCATTGGGGAATATTGATTTTTGCTCCTCCCGTCTGTTTATATACGGGATAATCTTTTTGTTTGTAAAAAGTATCTCTTCAGTAAAAACTGACATTGACAAACTTTTACCTTGCCCATAACATTTTTTGTCGGAACTATTGCTTTCATTTGTAACATATTTGTATTTTTTATGACAATACCTTCAATAGGTGGCGTCTCCATATGAGTGAAAAATTCAAGAGAGAGACGTTTGACAGCAAGCAAGCAAACAAACAACAGACCAACAAACAAACAGGTATCAACGCATTTGGCCTACTGGCTTTTATCTTGGGGTCAGAGTGTCTTGGTGTTTGATCTAC
>NW_026925188.1:0-25341 GCF_032062105.1 Saccostrea cuccullata
ACGATGCATATTGTTTGGAACATTATTCTGACCATCTTTTGCTAAATGTTGCTTATTAAAATATTCCCCCTTTTCGAGATACAAGCCATAAAAGATTTAACATTCTGGCCCCTTGTGACCCCTAATTACGTAACATATGATAAAAATTTTACAGTATATTGTTGCAAGTTGTTAAGATGAATATCTTTGCTTCTGTAATGTATTACAAAATATTGATCATTTAAGAGATATAAATCAAAGACGTTTAGCCCCTCTGAGCCCCTGATTTGAGGTGTCAGCCCCTTTTTCTTGATTTCAAATGAAAGGTCTTGTGATTTGGAAGACTTTGTTCAACATTTATTCAGAAATTACTTTCCGTTATGGAGATATGTTGAATGGAAATATTTAGGGGCCACCTTTCCAAGTCCTTAAAGGGGCCAGTTTTCAAAGATTAAAAGTATACATATTGTTTAGAACATTATACTGACCATCTTTTGTTCAATATCGCTTATTAAAATATTCCCCCTTTTCGAGATACAAGCCGTCAAAGATTTAACATTCTGGCCCCTTGTGACCCCTAATTTCGTAACATATGATCAAAATTTTACAATATATTGTTGCAAATTGTAAAGATAAATATCTTTGCTTCTGTAATGTTTCACAAAATATTGATCATTAAAGAGCTAGAGATGAAAAACTTTTGACCCCTCTAAGCCCCTCATTTGAGGGGTCAGCCCCTTTTTCTTGATTTCAATTGAAAGGTCTTGTAAAGCTGCACAACTTTTCTTCAATATGTTTGAACAAATTATGAATAGATACGAAGATATGAAACAAAACGTGTCATATTTTGTGAGATATTTCTGAGTCATATTTTTGGCTCTACCGAGCATCGGCGCCATTTGCGCTAGAAAGATTTGGACGCCTGCCTGCAACTCAGCAAACCTTCCTCTACTTTCACTGAAAATCTTGAGTCAATATCTTAAGTCGTTCCGGAGGAGTTTCCAGGACAAGCTGACCCCCTAAAAATAAGAAAATCGTCCATATCTCACGACCGGAAGTGACGTCATCAACGACTTAAATTTCCGACAAGGTTCAGATAAATATCTATCAGATCTGAAAGTTTGGTGAAAATCTGTTGAGCCATTCCTGAGAACTCGCGTGCACAAAATCGGTAAGAAAAAAAAAGAATAATAATAGGGAAAAAGAAACCGAACGAAAACAATAAGGTCTTCCGTTGGAGACGGAAGACCTTAATAAGAAACAGAGTAAAAACAATATGTTCCCCAACTTCGTTTGGGGAACATAATTAGATGTTAGATCCGCTCGCATACTCGCTACACTAACCTTTAAAGGTACTTGGACACAGATTTGAAGTTAATATTTTCTCATTTTGTCTGTTTAATATCACGAAATATAATATTCTAATAGTATTTATAACAAAAATTAATTAAAAATCTTACTTCATTTCAAAGTTATTAAAACTTTAATTTTTTGGCGGGTTTGATTGACACATCCTTGCACTTTCACAAATTTTAACTTTATTCTTAATCCTTAGGAAAATTGGCAATTTCGATATGTTTTAATGAGAAATATTAAAACATTTATCAAGATAAATAATAATATTCAGAGTAGAAATGTTAGAAAGCAAAACACCTTCACAAGTATCGTCATTCTGAACTAAGAGATGCGTACAGAGTTTAGCAAATCGAGCACACTCGTGTTATGTACACAGCTTTTGTAATCAAGGCTCGAGTTCTGTTATTGTTTATATTTAGAATTCACCGGGTGCGTTCATTCGTCACAGTCGGCTTACCACAACTGCAAGGACTGACACTATATTGTGTGTTTGTTTTGCTTTCGAATGTGTCTACTCTGAATTTTCTGGATTATAGTATTGATATTTTTTCATTTATACAAAACGAGATTGCCACTTTTCCTAAGGATTAAGAATAAAATGAAATTTGTGAGAGTGCAAAGATATATCAATCAAACCCGCCGAAAAATTTGAAACTTCAATATCTTTTAAACGAAATAAGAATTACAATTAATTTTTGTGTGAAATGCTATTAAAATATATAAGCTGTGATATTATAGAGAAAACAATAACTTCAAATCTGTGTCCAAGTACCTTTAAAGGATCTATATTCAATTTTGTAAGATTTAAAAATTGAATTGGATTTTTTTTGTCAAATACTACAAAACGTTTAAGCCAAAGAAAATAGAAGTTAATGTTTCTTTCAGGTGTGTAATTCAATCGAATTTACAGAAAAGTAACAGTCTGACTAAAGCCAGCCCCTACTATATCACTGATCGTTAGTAACGAAGTGATATAGTAGGGACTGGCTTTAGTCAGACTGAGAAAAGAAAACTATTTGTAAAATTTGGATTACTTATATGGAAAGTCATCTCCGTCATTAGAGAGTTTACAAATTCCCGGCCATGTATATCTATCTTTTCAAAGTGACAAGAACAAATACATTTTGGGATGAATCTAGTGGACATTTTCGGCTGGGTGAACTTTTACTGCACTATCGATAACGGATAAAATAAAGTATGGAAACCATAAAAAGCAATTATGAAATAAACAAGAATTGATATGGGTTACACCATATCCAAAGATATTCGACTTTTAGATTTAATATGTTTAACAGTGTTTAATGACATTTATGAAAAATAAACTGCGCTGTCTAGTTATGGAGGTGGTGTAAACTGGTGATTACGGTCCCCCAGTCTCATAACAAACAGTGCAAACACCTAGCTGTGTCCACAAGTCCAGTTTAAGCCTTGGTCTACACGTGCGATGGAGTTTTCATTCGCATCTAGCGACCTCGGAGAAACACCTTTTCTTTTGCCGAGAAGTTACGATGACGGACAGAACTTTTTTTCTTAAGGTAGTCCGATCCTCATGTTTACGCAACTAGGTTAAGGGCTACCCAAAGGTAGAACAGTGTATGCAGAGCCTCGGGTATTCGATTATGACGTCACTGTGAAATTGTACAAATGAATCTCGGCGAAAAAATAATGATTTTCTTTTTCATATAATCTTACATACTTTGATTTCTCATGATTATAGTAAATATTAATCAATGTGTAACTTATCTTGTCAGTTTAACACTAATCCAATGTAAAATCAAAGCCAACTTGATTTCGCTGTACTAACAGATATGACGTCATAGGCTAGTTTGACACTCAGTTTATCTGTACTTGAGACGCAGATAAAGCTATTAGTGGAAATGAAAATATGAAAATTAAATCTATATAAGCTTGATCTGATTGCAATTAATTCATATTTTTGAATGCATCAATCAATAGTTCACAGTCTTATTTAATTGATAACAATTAGGTCTCTTATAAAGCCGCAGTCATGCACTTTTATATAGAAACGTACTACAATCACCTCTAAAACCCCTCAAAAATCTCAAAATTTCAACGATATCCGCTTAATTATAAGTTATAATATTTTATACACATGTAGATACTGTCCCTACTATTTTGAAAAGTGCTGGGAGCAAGTTGTGCGCTGTTGATTTTTTCCGTAGTTTTACATTTCTTCAATGCGTATAGTGTAAATGCACATACTGTATCAAAAGACGGCTAAATTTTATAAAATTCCCGGGCAGTGAGAAGTTGCTCCCAGCACTTTTCGGGTTAAGGTATTCAATGTATATAACGAAGGGATTTTGACTGATTTTAAATAATTTTAAACTTGTTAAAAGCACACAGCTAGAAAACAATAAAAGTGAAATAAAACAAATTCACAAGACTTATAACATGTAAGGAGACGGTCATTTTGCACATTTACAGTTTTTGAAGAGTTATCTGCCCTTGATGAAAAGAAGAAAATTTTTGATTTCACAAAATTTCTGCGGTAAATAATTTTTTTTATTTTATATTTTAATAAAGAGGGAGTTTATGCATATTTTCACCAAGAGATTTCTTTGAAATTCAAATTGCTTTTTACAATATCTTATAAAAACATGCACTGCCCATAGACTTCAATGTAAAATTCATTACTTCATTCTTACTTATATTATTCAAATTCTACATAAAATGATATGCTGAACTTTAACATGAAATCAGTTTTCAACTTAGAAATCTCAAACCCGGTTCGGATTTTGTCATACATTAAATAACTATCCCTACATCGTCTTCACACAAGCAGAATCCGACAAGGGATTGAAAATTCCGTCATATAATAATCCACACACAGAATGATTAATTTTTTACTCTCTAAGAGGAAACTATATGATAATTAACAATTAACATGAACTTTATACAATTGTTGATTATAGTATAATTAATTCATCGGTGAAAATATATCAATCGTAGAATGAACTAGATATTCTGTTAGCAAACATGTTACAGAAAAAAAGCTGAAGAGGGAGCGAGCGTAGGAATATTTTTTATTTGCTATTCGGGGGGAAAGTGATCTTTGGAGAAAAAAATTCATTAATTTTGGTTTCTTTTACGCATGACATACACAGCATTATTCTTCTCATGAGCCAATATGTTGTATCTACTTATCATGATGGTACTATTTTCGTCGGAACAATTTGTGTAAGTCGCCGCTGACTACAGTAATATATCTTGAACTGATAGTAAGCACTGATCGAATATATTAAAAATAATAAAGCTCCTTAGTTTTAAATGGCGTTTATTAATAATGTTACTTAATTAAAGCATAATGATCTGAATTAAAATATTGTAGAACACTGCTGAAGGAAAAACTAATTTACTAATCCAATTCAGAACTGCTTTAAAGCGTATGTGCTGTAAACTGAGTGTTAAAAAAACGCCATTTTAAACTACGGGGCTTGTATATTTTATTTCATAATTGCTTTTTATGGTTTCCATACTTATTTAATCCGTTATCGATAGTGCAGTAGAAGTTCACCCAACCGAAAATGTCCAGTAGAAGGTGCACATTTTGGTATGCGATAATTATAAGAAAGAAATTACCTATCTATATATTGATTAACACAGGTGAAACTGTCAATCACTCAGAGCTAAAAAAAAAAAAAATACATGTATTACAAAAAAAAAAACAAAAAAAAAACAAAAAAAAAACAAACAGGACAGTTGAGCTCCTCATAAGACTGTGATACTACCATTCATCAGAGTGTATCTTAGTGACATACAAGGAAGACCCCACCCCTGGGGTTTCCAAACCTCTTACATATTTAAAGTTTTAAGGAGGCTGAGGGAGGGTCAAATTTACCAGCAGATATCTTATTTTCATGCCCCGCCATGAATTTGGCCTTCCATCTAGCTGTCCTTCTGTCCTTCCGTCACACTTTGCTTTTAGTTCTGTTCAAAGCTAAGTTTCAAAGAAACACTATAAGAGATATTTTATCAAACTTCATATGCTGATAGATATTGATGAGAGCTATGCAACTGCATCAACATTTTTTTTATCTTGACCTTTCCTTTGACATTGACTTCACTTTTCTTAAATTAGTGTTAACTCAGTTTTACAATATACCATTAAAGATTCAAGATGGTGTTATCAACTTCACATGTTGATTCATACTGATGAGAGCTTTTCAACTGCATCAACATTTTTTACCTTGACCTTTCCTTTGATCTTTACCTTGACCTCGCTTATCTTTATTCAGTGTTTTGCTCAGTTTTAAAGATACCATTCAAGATATGTTTATCAAACTTCAATGACCTTTCCTTGACCTCACTTTCCTAAATCACTGTCAAACTTCATATGCTGATACATACTGATGTAAGCAATTCAGCTGCATCAACTAGTTTGATCTTGACCTTTTATTTGACCTCGACCTCACTTTTATCAAATTATGTTTAAGTCAGTTTTAACTAAAGACATCTAGATATTTTTATCAAACTCAATATGTTGATACATATTGATGAGAGATATGCAACTGCATCAACAGTTTAAACCTTGGCCTTTGCTTTGACTTTGACCTCAATTTCCTAAATTAGTGTCAAACATCATAAGCTGATAGATATTGAGGTAAGCATTTCAAGTGTATCATTATTTTTACCTTGACCTTTCATTTGATCTTGATCTCACTTTTATCCATTTGTGTTTAAGTCAGTTTTGAAGAAACCACTTGCAATATTTTTTTCACTGATGAGAGCTTTTCAACAGTTTTTGACCTTGGCTTTTCCTTTGACCTCACTTTAATGAAATTAGTGTCAAACTTTATATGCCCCTTTAAGTCAACATACACATATGCGTCAGAAGCAAATTGAAAGTGTGTGTGGGGGGGGGGGGGGCTTACTGAAAGGGGGGCTAAACCAACAAAAAAGAAAACCTTCAATTTTCAATGCATTGAATATGTGTTACATTAAAGTTTTAGAATTCAGAGAATTTAAAACTAACTAGAACAAGATTGTTAGTTTGTTACAGTTAGTTTTAAATCCTCTGAATTCTAAAACTGTATAGTAACAAATGTCTATCTTTGCAAAATTGCCGGTCAAAATTGTTAGTATCCAAAGGAAGGTCTTGTCACAAGGAATACAACTGTAAAATATTTGAAAACACTGGTGCTAACTGTTTAAAAGATATGTCCAAAGTTATTTTCTTTAAAAAAATTTCGACAGGGAATGCCCACTCCCCCATGGTACCTGATCCCACCACTGATGTTTTGGGGGTCTTTGTTTGCGCTGCTCCTATTTTGTATCGTTGTATGGATTTTTGATCTTGTGATCTTGAACACTCTTCGTTAACACCACATGTTTCACTCCAATATTACGGTCAAAAGATCATGAATGTTTATACCCATTGAAAAGTCTTTGCACAGTAATAAGTGAAGTTTTAGAGCTCTATTTAGCGACACCTGTTCAAAGTTATGGCCAATGTTGGGGCGTGGTAAAAATGTGTCAAACTTCAAGGTCAAAGGGTCAAATATGGTGGTACCAAAATGAAGGATTTGTCAAAAGAAATTTTAATACACCTTTGAAATATAAAAGTCATGGCCCCACGCACTCAAAAGTTATGGGCAAGATAAAAGATTTTGCGGACAAACAGACAGACGGTCGGACGGTGTAAAAATATAACCCCGGGTCTTTTGATTACATCATGGCCATAAAAACTTGTTGCAATATTAATTGATGCTCAAGTCATGCACTTGACATTATTAAGTTATATCAAATAACAACAACCCCCTATAGGAAGTAATTTCATTGGGGGGGGGGGCACACCAACTTTTCATTTGGGGTATTTTGAACTCCCAAAAAGGTCATCAGACGTTATTTTTGATGGGAGAGAAGCTTTAATTGTAGCCTTGCTTTCCATAGTATATATGCTACATGTATAGATTGAGCACCCCATGCCCCACCCACGCCGAGTTTCTACGATCATGGCTGAAACAAATTATGAAACAAATTAAACTATTTCGATTCCGATTATTACTGATTTTATAATTTCCATACGCTAGACATCATACATGAGTTAAAGAGAGATAAATGCCATGCTGTTTCAGGCACGCAATGGGGGGGGGGGTGTCAAGGGGGGCATTTCCCCCTTTCCATACACTACTTTGACTGTTGAAATTTTCATTGAAAGACTGTTTGGCCCCTGTTTACTACAGCAAGGAATTTGTCCTTTTTTATTTTGCTTGTCAACTTTTTCAGGTAAGTAAAAAATCAAAGTACTCAGAAGTACTGAAAGCCGCGCTCATTTACAGGTGAATGAAAAAAGACCGTGGTGACAGTTTAAAATCATGTTCAGACGTTTAGAGGATATGTTACACACAAAAATATCTAAATGGCATGTTAAGTATTAAAAAGTTTATAAATTAAATAAAATATAGCTAGAAATTAACAACGTAAAATATTTATCACATGTATCGTTTCGGCGTTTTATATACAAACAGAAGTAAATAAACTCCGATGCAGCAAGATTAATTAAGGTCAAACGACTCTGGACTGATGTGTTCTCAGCGGGGAGTTTTGCATCAAGTCATTAATGATGTCCCCTGTGTGTTAACTAGCCTGAAAGTACAACCGTTATTTATAGAATATGACGCAGACAGGGATACCTGGTGAAAACCTTTCGCACCTTTTGAATTGCTTTGTAAAATATCAGTCAAAGGAGCCAGGAAAAATATTAAACAATTTAATATTTTGATAAAAATATTCGATTTACTATTTTTAAGGTGTTTGAATGGATTGTTTTCTCAACAGCGGCTGGGTGTGTTTAACTATATTTTTACTCGTAAGCTCAGTTTGGCGGTGAAGAAGCAGCTTTTTCTGTTGCTCACCGTCACAATAGCCGGGCATTGCTCTCCGAGCAATCAGCCCGGCTAAAAATAATAAATGGCTACTTTCAAAATCGATGCTTTGTACGTACGTGCTTGTGTTTGGCGAGGTAAGTTTTTGCTAAATATTGAAACAAGATATGAGTTTATATTTACATCCACTGATTATTTTCTCCTTTATTTCTTAAGAAAACCCATCGCGTTCATCACTGCATGAACTACATTAGGCATATCACCTGTACAGATTTCTTGATCAGTGGCCGTTCCATCTATGAAACGTAAAAAGACGTTCGCATCATTAAGACAATAATTAAATATTTTTAATCCTACTTAAAATGATAATTTAAACGGATATAAATATAAACAATAAAATGCTTTCTTTGTTTTTATTACTGGAATGAACGGAAGCAGATGTTGCAGAAAAAATACATAACCCGCGTTTAAATTCACGAATCTAGGAGTCTTGAATAGGGGGAGACAGTTTGGGGTTGGAGTAGGTGCCCCCAGTTACACTAAAAAAATTATTTCATTCAGGAATAACTGTCTTATTATTTTTTTTATTTCATGATGTGATCAATCGATCGGCTTGCGTGATAATTTGTATAAACGCCGAAGGCGTATATTATCACACGCAAATTATCACTCCTCGGTACCAATGTATTTGCTACATCCAAATACATGTATTTGCATGAGTGGGTAGGGGTTGAAAACTTCCAATAAATATGGGTTTACATAAAATGCATGCAAACTGAAAAAACATTAAGTACAGTAAAACATTTAACAGAAAAAAGAATTTTCAAAATATTGAAAAATCTAAATCGCTCACTTTCACATCCTGAAGTGACCTCATCGCCAAGGAGTTATCAAACAGGTTCAATTATTTATCATAGCTAAGATTTGCAAGAATATTGAGCAAGCAATACACGTTTTTTTCAAAGTGCATTTTTATGGTCGATAATAATGCACTTTGAAAAGAAATTCTGTTTTCTCAAAGTGCGTTAATTTGGTCCCAATTCAACATGTTAAACGAAATTTGATTTTTTTTTCAAAGTGTGTAATTTTTCAAAGTGCGTTGTAATACGTGACGCTCGAGCACACAAGCAAACATGGTAGCTACACCACTGACGTCACTACTATGTCAGCGGTTTTCGTGATAAGAGACTTTAGCATGACTTGAATTTCTTAAGGGGGGATTAATATATATATAAGAAATATCGTTTCTAAAATATTATTTTCCATTTTCCGTTCCGTTCCGCTTTCATTTCCATTTTCCATTCCGCGTTTTAGCAACACCTTAAAATGTATTAGTGTTTTATGTGCATTTGATCAGCTGTTGATATAGACCTGACGCTATATCGTAGGTGGAGAGCACACTGAGGCACTTGTTGTAAAGCTTATTGTAAAGCGTAGAATGTGGGCAAATGTAGCGTTTACAACGCCAAGTGCCTGTGATGGGGAGCGCCTAGAATTATATACATGTATATGCAATTTATTTTAAATATCTTGAAACAATTGCAAACTTTTACCCTGTCGAAAACCTCTACACCGCAGCAAAATAACTGTCTACTTTCGTTTTAGTTGAGGATAAAAAAATATATTTCAGATATAATTGTGAGCAAGAGTTTTGGTAACATTCATTTGTAGAATATGGAAAAAAAATATCTGTGGTTCGGAATTACACATTGTGATCATAAAGAGATCAATTATGTTTTGAATTGAAATTTCCCTTTGTAGGCCCCAAGGTTTAAAAAAAAAAACTTCCTCCATAACAATTAACATGGCAAAAAGAATGTATCCAGGACAGGAGATATGATGTAGATTCATTGATCTTCAAATTATCATACATGTAAGTGTACAGACAGAAGTTAACATTTTGTTACATATAGATTTTGAGGGATATAGATAAAAGGAGAAATATTTCAAGCTATATTCAATTTGATAATGAAAAAGCATATAACATCTTTAGAAAGTAGTTTGTTCGTTTTATCCATAGGAAACGTATTTATGTATCTATTTCAGCTTAATTTATTCTTTCTTATACAAATATCCGATTAAATAAGTCCAAGATAGGCTATCATAATGATATTTTCAGACGTCATATTTGATTGATTCTCACTTGTTAATTTACCCTAGTCCGAAAAATCTGACGTTTTTCTGGCTTTTTTACGATTTTGATATTTTACATGCCAGGAAAACGTCAGAACCGGCGCCATTACGAAAACTGGGAATTTCACCGTCTTCAACTGAAGTTGATTTTCTATATTGGGAACCGAATTAGATGCCGAAATCACAATTTATTAATGGCACAATGCTACTAGAACTCACCAATAGCGATGAATAGAAATTACCACTCCACATTCCGATTCAGAACTTGCACGATTTTAAAATGCACGAAATGAAAACAAATCTCGACAGTCAGGTAAAATGTGTTCATCGGATTATATTATTTCATAAACGAAACATAAAAACGATGTTGGTGAGTACTAAAGGTTTTGTACTATTGATAATGTGTGAATTCAGCATTTAATTCGGTTTACAAGTATCGAAAATCAACCTCTGAATGCCGCCTCCGGTTGTAGGCGGCGATTTCCCAGTTTTCGTAATGGCGCCGGTTCTGACGTTTTCCTGGCATGTAAAATATCAAAATCGTAAAAATAGCCAGAAAAACGGTAGATTTTTCGTACTAGTATTTAAAAGCACATTTTATATTGTTTTACTTTTGTTAAATTAAAAATGTTTATCTTTTCAATTTTTCACTCTTACAACATTAGGATGTCCCCTGTAATTGAACGTCTTACAGTAATTTTAATCCCATCTATCCCTCACTTGATTATGTTATTTATTTGACATTTATTGATCATTCAGAATAATTTACCACATGAGGATTAAAAAAAAAAACTTTATTGATCATGTTGATTTAGACCTAATTGTGACCTATTGACCTTTGACCTATTGCAGGCTGAACCCCTGAGAGTCCTCGTTACAGGAGCCGCTGGTCAGATTGCCTATTCCCTCCTTTACTCTGTAGCCAGGGGAGATGTCTTTGGCAAGGACCAGGTACAAACTCTTATTGCATTCTCTGTTTCAAAAATGTACCGGTATTGGAATTCAATGAAAATCCGAATCAGTTTGTAGAAATAAATTAATAACCAATATAATAATGAAATTTTAAAAATGCATTGTCTTTTTTAATCATTTAAATTTCTTGGTGTCTATGTTTTTGGGTAAGCAACATTAAATATTTAGTTGAATGTCTGATTTTAACATGAGAAATTATATTTTTCAGCCCATCATTTTGGTTCTCCTTGATATTGCTCCCATGATGGGGGTCCTGAATGGTGTTGTCATGGAGCTGATGGACTGCTCCCTCCCCCTCCTCCAGCGTATGTAACACACTGTAACACATTGTACTATTGGCTTATCATGTCACTAAATACCTCTAGCGTATATATCACAGTCTATAGGCTTATTATGCCTACATTACACTCAATATAGAATGCCTATGTTACTATTTCCTCCAGCGTGTGTTACACATAATATTTACCGAGACACCGTTGCTATGCAGAATACGAACAAATACTAAAACACAAGATAAGAAGATCCTGTGACTGTAGTGAAATATATTACAGAAAATATTTAGATTACTATGTAAAATTTTAATATCTGCAGAGGTTGAGCCTATTAAAGGGAAATTATTTATCAAAGATAAAATTACAGTACTACAATATTTTTATTCAGTAGCCCATATTACTCAATGAATAATGCATACAAAAGAACTACACCATGTGAAATAATGGAGTAGTAAATTGTCTGACTTGTATAACCTTGAGAGCTATGACCTTGACCCGTTTTGTAGAGGTGATCCCCTCCTGTGATGAGATGGAGGCCTTTAAGGACGTAGACGTCGCGATGTTGGTGGGGGCCATGCCTCGCCGCGAGCAATGGAGAGAAAGGACCTCCTGGCCGCCAACGTCAAGATCTTCAAGTCTCAGGGGCAGGCCATCGATAAAGTGGCCAAGAAAAATATAAAGGTACAAAACTCTGTCCCTCTCAAACAAACAATATCAAGGTAGACAACTCTCTCCCTCTCAAACAAACAATATCAAGGTAGACATCTCTGTACCTCTCAAACATAGAAAATCAAGATAGACATCTCTCCTAAAACCTTATCTAAAAAACTCATATCAAGGTAGACAACTCTATTAAAACCAATCAAATAAAGAATATCAAGGGAAAACTTTAATTAATATATCAAGGTAGACCACTCTTTCTATACTCTATTTAATAAAGGAAATCGAGAAAATCAAGCCTGAAAAAAGAGATCATTGTAAAATTGTGAATTCAGACACACCCAGTAGTTGCATATTTTGGTAGCCCATTTATTGAGCACTACCTGTAATTATGAATTCTTTAGGTAACCTCCATATCTCTTGTTTTTAGTGGTTTTATGGATTACATTGTAGGTGGTGGTGGTAGGAAACCCAGCCAACACTAACGCTTACATCTGTAAGAAGTATGCCCCCTCCATCCCTCCCCAGAACTTCACCGCCCTGACTAGGCTGGACCAGAACCGGGCACAGGCACAGGTAAGATATACTGACCAGAACCGGGCACAGGCACAGGTAAGATATACTGACCAGAACCGGGCACAGGCACAGGTAAGATATACTGACCAGAACCGGGCACAGGCAACAGGTAAGATATACTGCCAAAACCGGGCACAGGCACAGGTAAGACATACTGACCAGAACCGGGCACAGCACAGGTGAGAGTATACTGACCAGAACCGGGCACAGGCACAGGTAAGATATACTGACCAGAACCGGGCACAGGCACAGGTAAGATATACTGACCAGAACTGGGCACAGGCACAGGTGTAAAGATATACTGACCAGAACTGGGCACAGGCACAGGTAAGATATACTGACCAGAACCGGGCACAGGCACAGGTAAGACATACTGACCAGAACCGGGCACAGGCACAGGTAAGATATACTGACCAGAACCGGGCACAGGCTCAGGTAAGATATACTGACCAGAACCGGGCACAGGCACAGGTAAGATATACTGACCAGAACCGGGCACAGGCACAGGTAAGATATACTGACCAGAACCGGGCACAGGCACAGGTAAGATATACTGACCAGAACCGGGCACAGGCACAGGTAAGATATACTGACCAGAACCGGGCACAGGCACAGGTAAGATATACTGACCAGAACCGGGCACAGGCACAGGTAAGATATGCTGACCAGAACGGGGCACAGACACAGGTAAGATATACTGACCAGAACCGGGCACAGGCACAGGTAAGATATACTGACCAGAACCGGGCACAGGCACAGGTAAGATATACTGACCAGAACCGGGCTCAGGCACAGGTAAGATATACCCACCCACCCACCCCCAAGTATATGAAGCTTACTTTAATAAGTACACATACATTATGTGTACACAATTTAGTTGAAAAACTCATAAGTTTATTGGGAAGTAAAACATTAAGGTAAATTTACTGGAAAAAGAGAAAAATTCAAGGTTATCAGAATATGATTACTAGTGTTTATTTATAAGTGGCCACCTGTTTAGGGGTCCCGTACAGTTTTGTTCCAGACTGTTTGATTGGTGTCTATTTACAGGTGGCGGCCCGTGTAGGAGTCCCTAACAGCGCTGTACGTAATTGTGTGATTTGGGGGACCCATTCATCCACACAGTATCCAGATCTGACCTACGCCGTCGTCAACGTGAAGGGGGAAGAAGTCAAGGCTCGTGACGCCATCAAGGATGATAACTGGGTCAAGAACGACTTCGTCAAGGTAGTGTTTTTAAAGTTTATGAGTTTAAAAGCAAGTAAATGTTAAACAAAACTACATTTAATGAAAATTCTTTTTGGTTTGCTCTTTAAGTAAGAGGTATAAGGTTTTCTCCTTACATTGTGTGACATATTTGAGCAGATTCTTTAAACTCTAGATGCTAAAACAAATGCTTATTTTTGATTTGTACAAAGTAACAACATGTACAGATAAGAACTAATTCATATACCGGGTACTCGTGTTAAAGTTACCTGGTAATGAAAATGACTAACCTCTTACATGTTATTACAGACGGTCCAGCAGAGAGGAGCCGCTGTGATCGCTGCCAGGAAGTTGTCCAGCGCCATGTCTGCCGCTAAAGCTATCGTGGACCACGTACATGACTGGTGGTTTGGAGTTCCTGAGGTAACCAATGTCATGTTTTGTAACGATAATGTATTTAATATGTGGTATCTTGACAATTTGAAAGAAAGTAGGTCACATGCATTTTGATGCCGCACAGTGTAGTTTAAGATCTGTCTAGAGTGTTGTCTTTAAAAAGAAACGGCAGAGCAAACTAATGATTGACAGTCTCTCAAAACTGTCACTACAAATTAATACCTCCATGTACTCAACCAGGGACCTATTTACCAAGTAGTTAGTATATAGGTTCCTGTACTTAGTATTTTATTTTGAGACTTATTTCATTTGAAAATTGATGTTATATTTTGGCTCCTTACAATTTTTTTCAAAAAATTGATAAAAATGAAACTTGTTTAACTTTATTGGTACATAATTTTGATGACAGGGTAACATGGTGTCTATGGCGGTTCCCTCGGACGGTTCCTATGGCATTGAGGAGGGGTTGATCTACAGCTTTCCCGTCCGCACCAAACCCGATCACACGTACGAGATCATCAAGGACCTGCCGATCGACGATTTCTCGCGGGAGAAGATGGACATCACCATGAAGGAGTTGGTGGGAGAGAAGAACATGGCGATGGCGGCCTGTCAGGACTGACCGCCCGCCCGACTCTAACCCCCCGGGTGTTTATAGTGGTGACAGATAATTATCAGTAATCGTGGTGGTTCCTAGAACACACTCTGACGTCTTGTTGTAGCTGCTTTTTTGTTCCATGCCAGCTTTACTAATAAACTTCTCGTGTATAGCCCAGCTTCCATACTTCATGGTTAATGACAACTCTTTGTATAAATAATAGACATATAAAAAGTTTGATGTGTTTTAGTGGGACTTCTGTTAAAATTATGATGGGCAGCTTTTTTTTTTTTTCTAGAATCAAGATATATAAAAGCTTTGTAAAGCAAAGAATGTACTCTATAGAATGGTATTTATATGATTTTAATTATACTTTGAGTGCCATTGCTAATCATCAGATTAGGACGATATTAAAATTCACCATTAATAGAAGATCTCTGTGTTCAAAGTGTTAATGTGTCTCTTTAATAAACTAAAATAGAGGTCATCGCTTGTTTTAAATATTTCAATAGATATGATTTCAGCCAGATTTATTTCCCTTGGCAATCATAATGGATTGTTGATTGAATGTTGTTTTACGTCCCATTTGAGAATTTTTCAATTAGGTAGAGATGTCACCATAAACTGATTAAGGGCTTTAAATTTTGACCTTTATTCGGCACTTGGGGTCTTTGAGCAGTGAAGGATCTTTGATGTGTCAATGCTTTCCATGACACAGGATCTAGTTTTTAAGGTCTCATCTGTAGTACCCTCCATCATATATTGGAGGTTCCTTCTTTATTCAATTTAAATCCTCGCAATGAGGTATTTATTATACCCCCGCAAACGAAGTTTAGGGGGGTATATTGGAATCACCATGTCCGTCTGTCTGTCCGTCTGTCTGTCTGTCTGTCCGGACCGTTTCTCAGAAACTGTTGGATGGATTTGTCTGAAAATTTATACACTTATTTTTCACCATATGAAGTTGTGCACCTGGGATTTTCATCATGATTGGATGATTTTTCTGCATTTTACAGGTGTTTTTTCTTTTTTATTTTGTGATTTTGTTTGGCTCATAACTAGAAAACTATTAGACTTACAATCATCAAACTTGGACAATTTATGCATCTTGGGAAGACGGTGTGTCCCAACTTATTTCAAGGTCACTGTGACCTCTAATTTAAGTGATTTTTTTAAAAAAAAAAAAAACTAAGTCTTTAAAATTTAAAATTTCATAATCCTAAAAAATGTAAAAATATAGTTGTATCCTCATTTCAAAATGCTAAATCAAGTAAAAACTTAATTTTTATCATACACTTTACAGCAAATTTTGTAACAAATGCTTATGATTTGAAAGGAATTCAGTTTGTCCCATGGGCATAATTATCAAGCACTGGTCAAGGAGAATTTTTGATAGCAGAAATGTGCATGTCAAATTAGAAGAAAGAGAGAAATTAATGAGTTCATTGTCAGGAGACTGGCAAGAGCATCATGCAGTATTATCTTGATTCATCTCTTGGGAGTTGGGCAAAAAGAAATGGCCTTATAGTTGCTTGTGTTAATTAAGAGTTCTTGATGGCTGTAGTTCAGATAAAGATCTTTCAATTGGTGTAATGTAATTAAAACAAATTGATGTTTTAGTAAATATGATTAAAACTGAATTAGTATTGTATAATACAATTAAAATTAATTATACTTGTGTTCATTGAAAAAAATTACATTTCAATTTTTATCTATTTGCAACAAATTGCAGTCATGTCTCACTTAGAATTTTATAGTCTAAAGAATAATTAATTTTTGATTTTTTTTTATCAGACTGTAACATTTCCATTATTTCATAAAATATGCAATAAACAATTTAAAATTGCAGATGGATATTTGTTAAGCTCTAACGCAACCGGTTTAGAATTGTTTTTATTAATCCCTACACAGTCTCTTAGAGATGTATGTACAATATTTTAAACATGATAAGAAATGGAAATTAGATCATTGAAATCTGTGTCAATCTGTTAATCAAGGTTACTTGATTTTCTTGCACCCTAACCAATTTATGATTATCGAACAATATTTGATGGGCGTATCATGATGTGGCAGGGCACTTTATTAGACAATAGTGAACACCCCTTACTAGATCCATAAAATTTTTCTGAATTGGTACCTACTCTGAAAATCCCAGCGGGGGTATTTGTCCCTATTGGACAATTCTAGTTCAATTTAAAGTTTTCATAGTGGTAGCCATTGAGGTGAAGAAATCATTGTGTAGGAATCATTTTTTTACTTAAGAAAATTGGATTCTTAAAACCTCTGCTCATTCATAATTTTGGAACGTCAAGATTTTCTTCCTTGGCTGTTTCCTGTCAGTCAAAAACTGGTTACTCAAAAAGAAAAAAAAATCACCTGGTTGACCTTGAAAATTTATGGACTGAAGGCTGAAGAGGGACTAGAAAGATAAAAACAGACAGAAAATAAATCCCAAAGTCAATTGTTACTTAAGGATACACGATCCTCAGCCAGGAAGGATAACTCTTTAATTTATAATTAAATTCAAAAAGTATTAAAATAAGGTTTGAAATTGAAATTTTTTCATGCAACAATTTTCATTTTATGCCTCTACGTATGATTCAATGGTCTTTAAAGTTTTAACAAACGTTATTTAAAAAGTTGACATCTGTGCCTCATAATATGAAGTAAAACTTGCATATTTAAAAAAAAATCAATCTTCTTTTAATTTAGCCTTAGTTTCCAATGTTTATATGCATGATTTGAAATTAGAAGTGATTTACAGTGTTTTCTTTGAAAGGAAACACTTCATACACTATGCGTTATCAAACAATGGAAGTACGTAGGAGAAAGTAAAGTCCAAATAATTGTGAAATTCATGCAATTTTCTTTAAAAGCCTGGATACCTATGATTTTTATTCTTAAAATATATTTCTTGATCAATTATCAATTAAGAAATTTGCAATAGGTTGTTCAAATCACATTTCCTGAAAAATTATTTGAGATTTACTAATTTTCCCTATATAATATGATTAAATTTAAAGATGGATTTTAAAGAAACACCGTGGGTAAATACATTTTAATTTGAGAATTTAGAGACATCTTTGTGAGTATTTTCAATTACGCAATGCCTGATTTTCAGAACCTGAGGATCGGATAACCTTAAATTTATATAATTTATCCTATTCAAGATGATGATATTCAAGGTGTCCTGCAATCTTACATAATTCTATTAGACTTTTTCATCATGAATCTTGTATGGCATGGCCTTGTATAAATCGAAACCACATTTCTATAAAACAATCAACAAAATGAGACATTGTAGTTTTATTTCAAATAATTTATTTTCCCCATATTATACATTTATAAAAATCTATATAAAACACTTTTTCGTTTTTATGTAATGCAAACAAATTCTTTACAATGAATTGCTGTTTTCATAACGTGAGCCAAACCAATAATAAGGTGATCAGAAATGAAAATTTCATGAATGAAAGAAAAGAATATGAGGTTGTTGGTAAAAAAATTTATTTTTAGCCAAAAACCATAAAAATCTGACCACCCACCCCTAAAATAATAAAATAAAACCACAGTATCAGTGAATGTTACTATATAATTTGTACAACATGACGCAGCCTTTGGCGGATGGAGCTAGATTGCCCCACATCTCATGACTCGGTGTTAAGCTGAGCACAGTGTCCCTGGGTATAAACTGGACGTTTGTAGACTCGTAAGCCTCCTCCTGGTTTCCTTTGGTGTACAGGTCCCTAACTTCTGACGAGGACAAACTACACCTGAAACAGATGATAATGATACTTCAATAACATAATACACTACAGTCAAACCTTAATTTATCTAGAACTTGAGGGAAGCAAGGAAATATTTTGAGATAAATCATACTTTATGAAATAAGGGACTTTAAAATTGCTCTGGCATGTCCTGGTTTCCCAGATGTCAGTGTTCAACTACAATACCCAATTGTATTTGATAATGGGACATTATGCAGTAAAACACCATTACTATAGCAGGGATGAGAGATTTTGATTTGCTATGAACAGAATTCATTATATATGTATATCCATTATGTAGAAAGATCACAGACTGTGATTGAAAATATCTCACCACAAATTTAAATTTGTTATTAGTGTGTCAGCAAAAATCATATTTTACTATACACTGGAACCATCACAAGTAATATTTACCTGATTATAAACTCAGCACTTGGACGCCTTGCTGCAGAAATATTTTGAGCCACACCAATCAAAGTTTGGTTGTGAGAGGGAGGAAGCTGGAATGTTCACTTAGTATCAACAACTTCTCTCATTATTGAATCATAAATCTCACATAGTTTTTCTTCATTCAGATCCGAAAACTTTATTTCCTCCAAAGGAATCTTTCCAACAATTTCCTGAAGAAAAAATTCTGATCATAAAATTTGTGTGTACATGTGCTGGTCAGTAAATATTTTTTGTTAGTCTGAAAGGATCCTTGACTTTTTTTTATGTTTTCACCTACCTGTGGAGGATATAATGGATTGTTAGTGCATAACAGTCTACTTATTTTTGTTTTATATATTAAGTGAAGTTTACACATTATATTTGTTATATCTGCCTATGTTAATTTATCATTACCTGTGGCTCTGGATGACCCCCGGAACATCCCACATCCCTGGTGCTTCTGCACAATGTTCACTCCTAACTAGGAAAATAACCTTATCGTCCGTCGTCAGGACAATGGTGCCATCTCCAGCGGATCAGACATGTATGCCTGGCTGTCCTGAAAATCCCGGACACCGTCCTCAGCCAAGACCTTAGCATTCTTACCCCAATTTGTTCCTAAAAAATCCTTATAACATGTCAGTCCCAAGTTCAAAGTCAAAATATCATTAGAAAGAGAAACAGATGATAGGCGAAATTTAGTTCCATTAAAAATCTTCGCGGATTTTCGAGACTCTTTTGTTCCAGTTGACATCTATTTGTTGATCGTAGTCATTATGTTTTCTCCTGTTGTACTCTTTGTTTATAAAAACGCGCGTGTTTGAATTGGTAATTGTCTGTGTCGACGGAACACTTAAAAGGACAATACTCTCGTTTTCCATAATTTCGGCGGTCCACAGTGCGATTTAACTGGGATTAGGATGCTACAAATTCATATCTTTTCTATCGTTTCTAACTTTCAGTTTTGACACGACAGACAGGAAATGCTAATTTTCATTAAGTTGTTCTTAGAATAAAAATTTACCAAGTTGACTAATTTTTATCATGGTTAATTATATGGATATTTTACTTGACACCTTTATTTCACTGAATAATTAAACAATATTTGTGACTTATTTTATTCAAAATGTGACCTTATTATAAATTCACGAATACATTTTGATCAAACTAGTTCAAAGCATATCAAAGATTAAGATCCTTTCAAGCATGCGCATTGTTTACTTCTCCTTGGCAACAGAGCTGACTGTGACAACACACTGTTGTTTGCTGTTGATTTCCACAGGAGTTTCTTCACTGAAGAAGAATAAACATCACAAAAATGGATTTTAGTAGGGTCTTCATCTTAACATTGACTACGTTGGAAGTAGCGGAATTATTCTGAGTCCAGAACAAAAGGCCGCTTTACAGACTTCGCTTGTTATTTTAAAGAATTCTGGTAAATTTCACAGAGTTTACTTCTGGGTAAAATTCTTGGTGTAAAAGATGATTACTTCATTGCACAAGGTGTTGGGAGAGATGAAAATGGAGGACAGGAAAACTTTCTACAGGTATGTTTTTTTCAATAATCTAATGTCAATATTGTTCACTTTTTCAACATGATTAATAGTAAAAACAGGAAATGATCAGTATACTTAGAAAATTATTTGAACTTATACCTTGTTCTACAGCAAAGATTGTGTCCACTGGGGTCTTTTGCCACCAGCAACTAAAGCAATGAGGGAACAAAGCAAGCTAGCCAAAGGTAGATTTACCGGGGATCCATCCTATGAATTGAGCACACAGAACAGAAGAAAGCCGAGGATGGAGAGGAACCCGGGGAGGAGGAAACGGTCAGTGTCTGATAAATAAAAATAGCATGTGTAACAGCTGCTCATTACTATTCATCATCAAAATAGCTTATTTGAAAGTGCTTGTGAGAAAGAAAAATAAACAATGATTAACATGATATCAAATATTAGTCACTAGATGTATCATGTTAAATTAGATTTTTATATTGTGGTATTTTTTAAACAATTGAAACAAAATACAAGTTTCTGTCAGATTACCTAGATAATCTTTTTAGAAAACAAAAATGCGATTCTCGACCACCACTGGAGAATTGAGAGAACATGTTGATAATACGGTATATTTTTAAGGGATTTGGGGAAAATCAGCAAGCATTATGTATATTTAGAGTCCAACATACTACAGTATATCAATGATTTATTAACACTTTGGTTTGGGCAATATTGATTTGTTGTACATTGTAAAGGTCAATATACATTGCACAAAATTTTATGCTTGAGGTTTTGGTCATGGTGTACGTAATTTTCTTGCAGCATTGTACAATAGTCCCTAATACATATAGCTTGAACATCACAACTTAGAATGTTGTTGTTTTTGTTGTTTTTCTAACTTCCTAAATTTTTTTTACATTGTAACACAGTACAGTAATAATTTTAGTTTATTGAATATAAATATGAACCTTAAACTTTTTGTAGATAACAATCAAAGAAGAAGACAGGTTGTCCTCTGTTATTGCTGAAATTGATGAAGATGTGAAAATTGTTCCACGAGCAGCCTTCATCAAGACACCAGAAGGAAAAGTCATCGCAAATAGAAGTTTTGAAGGTAGCTCATTTTAAAGACATTTAATTTAGATTAAAAATAAATTCAATGTGAACTCTTCATTAATTTACTCCAGCTTAATTAATATCATTGATAATTATCACTATTTATTGGTACATGTTATTGGATTTTTTCAGTTGTTCAATTTATAGCTAAATCTTGACATTTTGCATTACAACTCACATTTTTTTTTGTATCCAGGATTGTCCGTTTCGGAATCAGCCAAGCTGTGCTCCTACATGCACTTCCGTGAACCTATCAGCCTCCAGGAGAAGACTCTGCTACAGAAGGCTAACCTGGACAAGGCTATCGACTTCATGGATACACTGGAGGAGGATATCCCTAAAGGTCAGAGGGCAACCCGGCCAAAAATTACCCCCCCCCCTCTCTCTTATCATAAACTGAAAATTTATACTTTGGACAATCAATAATCAAAAATGCAATCCAGTTACTTCCCTCTCTATTTTTTTATTGATTTAAAAATGTGGACACAATTTACAAAATTTAGAAAAGAGATAATTTATTAATGGAACAATTACACAATGTTAAACATAAATACATCTCTAACCTATAGCTTTGTTCTGTTACTAGGTTCCTGGAGTCTACAGTTTGAGCGTGGTAGTGGACTGGTCACCCTCAGGAGTTTGTTGTGGTTAGGTTACATTAGTTATCACGTCCCCGGCACCCGTCTATACGGATCCTGTTACGTGGGTAACGGAGAGAAGAACCTGGATCTGCCGTTCATGTTATGAGGGGGTAGGGTTTTGTGATTGTGACTGTAATGAACCGTGAAGAGACCTCATGTTGTCCAAATTCATTGTGAGAGACTTCAAACTCAAATCGTTACTTGTACATATTAAATTATATATACTATGAAAAAATAATACACTTGAATAAATCATTTATAATTTATTTTATTCTTCTTTACTTAATGCTTGTTATTTAGAGGTAAATACAAGCCAGGTGTTACTAATAGCAATTATTTCTTGGTCCAGATACATGTAGATCTTAGGAATTCACAAGAAAAGCAAGATACGTCCAATATGTTTTAGATAGATATTTGGTACTTGTTTTTTTTAAGAACATACGCAAGGTACCTTATCTACTTAAAATTTTCCAAGATATCCTAAATTTAAACTTATAATATCATTACATGTTTTTAACAAAAAATCAGCATGCGTTACCAGGGGTTTGAAAAGATATCGAATTTTGAAATTTTTTGCATTATTCAAATAAAAATGTTCAAAAATTATAAAACATAAATTCACGATTTTTTTTAATCAAAAATTGTTTTAAAAGAGGTGTACAAATCCATATATAGACATTAAAAATATAGCACACATGTCCTTCATTTAGTGGAACTCTTCAACTCCAGGGAAGAATCCAAAAATGTTCAAACTACAAATTTTGGTTCAAGATCAACTGTCATCTAAAAATAAATGGAAATTGATTTTATGGAGAGAAATAACCTCATTTTTAAAAATAGCCCAATTTCCCCTTCAATATTTCATTCTTCGGTTTTTGTCTCAATTTTTGCTTTGAATGATTAAACTTTATAGCTGTATCTGATAAATTTTAGAGAAAGATCGATTTATTTGTTTCAATCCCATTCACATGGTTAATTTTTTTTCAATCGGATTAAAATCAAATCCTTTGATCCGCTCCGGTAGATAGCTACACATGTAGCGATATACGGAGCGGATCCAAAGGATTTGATTTTAATCAGATTGATTTTTTTCAGCATACATTGCAGGAAATTTCCGAAAAGTTTGACAGAAATTGCCTTTTAATTCCTTGATACAATTTTAGAGGGGGTATAATAGTTACATATCCAAATAATTAAAAAAAAATTTCTCTCAGTTTGCCTGCTTGATGTACAGAAGTAAAGAAGAAGATTTTTAAAGATTGCAATAATTTTAGTGGTTTTGGCCCCACCCCTCAGGCCCCAGGGGGACGAGGACCATGAAATTCACAATTCTTGTCCCCCCCCCCACCCATAGATGCTGTATACCAAATTTGGTTGAAATTGATTCTGTGGTTTCAGAGAAGAAGATGAAAATGTTCAAATGTTTAACACACGAAGCACGACGACGGACGAAAACGGATAGCAATAGGTCACCTGAGTTACTCAGGTGACCTAAAAAAGGGCACAAAAAAATCAAACTATCTGAGGAATAAAAAAAACATTAAAAAGCATTTTTTCAAGGGAGTGTGTTTCCAGAGGGTGAAAGGTCAAATTTTACTATTTTGTAATGACTGGATGTTGGACTATCAGATTACCAGGCTGTCAGACTATCGGAATACTGGGTTAACACCCCCCCCCCCCCGTCCCCCGTCCCTGGTTTGAATTTTTTGTATGTAAAATTTATATATGTCTATATATCCTGAATCAAGGAAAAACATCTCTTATTCGTTAGAACTTGTCAGCTTCCGGGGGGTACGTCCCCAGACCTCCAAAAAGGACCTTGCATTAGACCCAATGGTGGCTTCAGTACAGCCA
The DNA here is from genome assembly GCF_032062105.1 of Saccostrea cuccullata. NCBI lineage: Eukaryota > Metazoa > Mollusca > Bivalvia > Ostreida > Ostreidae > Saccostrea > Saccostrea cuccullata. The sequence goes on from NW_026925188.1 coordinate 24,300, forward strand.
CCTGACCCTATGCTTTCTTTTGCCCCCCCCCCCCTTCTCCCGTGACGAAGTTCCTGGATCCGCCACTGAACAGATATAGCAATAGGTGACGTGAATGAATCCTGATACATAAAAATGGGATATTGTGATTTCATCATTTAATGGACAATTTAAGCAAAACAATTAAATCACCTGACAGGTAGATAACACACTGACAGCTACGTCACGTGAATTAGAGATTATCAATAGGACGCGGCCACCGTTACTGAAGTCAGGTAAGGAAAATAGGAGGCGTAATTTTAGCATTCCTGAACAATTTTTCTCCTTTTCACAAAGATTTAAGGAATTCCGCAGAAAATGACTTATCCGTCTACAATCATAATTATGATGTGTCGTTCAACTGAATACTAGTTTAACTTTAGTTTATACATAGATATACTTCGTAGAGCTATAAATGTGATAGTTTTGTGGATTTTAAATTTATCAAACTGCCATTAATTTGGGGGAGAAAACTTGTTACATTGTATGACATCATGATATTTACCATTTTCTGTCATTTTAGCAATTTTTGACTAAAACAGCCCATTTTTTAGCAGTTAAAATATGCGCGTATCTAGAACGGCCCTGGTCGGGCGGACACCCCTACCCTCAGATTTTTTAGAGTTATTAAACTCACCTTGAAACTACTAGAAATTAATTGTAGATCTGCGTTCAGTTGGTATGAGAAGTCATAGAAATAAAGTCTTAAAAGTCAACGACCCTCCAAAGGTTATTCATGCAGCCCCCCCCCCATCCGTTTTTCTTCCAGAAAATCTTGAGTGCAGCTAGATTTGAAAAAAACGTTATATTTTCAGTAACATGTTGAAGAATACCTAGGTCTATCGATCCAAGACTATAATGTTGGACATTTTACACTTTGACAGGTATAATTACAGAATCTAAAATTATGGACCCCCGTACCAGTGCCCAGGACGTGATGCGATGTGACCTGTGTGTGAGACCACTGTGGTACAAATGTACTGTGATACATGTCTTGTCACCCTGTGTAAGGCCTGTGTGGGAG